>NC_052051.1:59573003-59728003 GCF_903992535.2 Arvicola amphibius | reverse complement strand
GTACCAAGTTAGGAAAACTTACTAAGATCTCAATTCAAAGGCAGAACAAAAATCCAGACCTTGTTTCAGACTTTTGACTTGTTCGCTCTAACGGTGCAATGCCAAGACTCTCACCCAGGACACCCGCGCCAGCGCCGCTCATTCTGTTGCATTGTCCAAGAGAGGGAGTTTTAATCTTTGGATCCATTTCGGTCTCTTGGTAAATCCTACCGTTAGGCTGTGGAAGCTTAAGCAGTGGAGGTGTTCATTCTTTTATTTCCCCCTTTGTTAGCAATTTTCTGGTGTTAGCTGGGAAAACCATATCGACTCCATAAAGTACCCGTTTCCCTAAGCATTTTTATATCTGTCCACAGAAAAAGGTACAACTCATTATAATATACTGCAAAGAGCTTTCCACAATTACTTAGTAAAACTAAATCATTAAAATATTATTTAAAAATTAGTGAACTACTTCCTCGGACTGGAAATACTTTTATTGTACAACAGAATGGAAACTGACTTAAGCATAACATATAACATATACAATTTTAAATTTATTTTATCATCAATCTGATGGTAAATTGGCAGACATTATTTATTTGGGGGTATGAACAGTCAAGATTTCCTCCTGAGACCAAATCGTTGGCCATTCCTTAATTAACTTAGCAGAATATGAATTAAAACAGTAGGATATTAGATCCTGCTGATAATCAAAAAGCATGATATTCTTATACCATAACTAAAGCTCCAGTCTCAGGGGAGACAGCATCGTGAAACTGGTGCCCTAGGTGAGCGCTAAGACGTATGTCCTTGTCATTGTGATGGGACCAAGGTAAGGGTTTGACTTATCTGTAGAAGTGTGAAGCTGGGGCATTTTCTTCAGTCTGTGGGTTATGGCCCCATTTCCAGAAAAATCTATCCAAGCCTAATGTAACCCAGCAAATCTTTCAAATGGAATAGTCTTGAGGGAGGCAAGTTGTCATTTTCTGACGTATTATTTAGGACTCAGCTCAAGTTTCATTCTTTCTTCTTTCCTCACTTAAACCCCCTGCTCATGCCCTGTAAGCACCATTTTCTAATTAAGGAAAATGAAATTTGTAGCACGGAAAAGGTAGACATGACCTCCCCGGTGAGCTAGGCTCGCTCCTCCCCTCACACCGCTAAAACACAGAATCCAGGGGTGGTTGGTTTTTTTTTTTTTTTTTTTTTTTTTTAATTGGTATCACTTTGTCTTTAGTGCAAAACACATGGCAATAATTTAGTGAACTCCAGTGTTTCTCTTGTGGCAAATTGATAGCATAATTTTATTATGAGCTGAACAATGACTTCTGGGCGCAGGAGCGATTCTCCCAGAACTACACATAACGCGGTTGACTAAATGTAATACTCGGAGAAGGTAATGAAAACAGAGGCCTGGCTCAGCAAGGCCTAGGAGATTCTGACTTCTCGTTCCTGTCAAAGGGCTACTCAATCAATCATATCTGCAGCTTATTTAATGTCAGAAGCACTAAGCCGACAAAGTGCACTGGGGCGAGCCCCTCAGAAATGACACCCGAGTCACGTGCTCTCTGGTCTCTGAACCTGACGGGGTCAATAATCCGTGTATGGATTTTAATAAGTGACCTATTATGTTCCCTTCGGTGCTAATTATTTTACACATCACCTGTTTCCTGTTTCCTAACATTGCTTTTGTAATAGCATTATGGAAAAAAAATAGGAAGAAAGTTAAGCCCTAACTTGGCCTATTCCTTTACAGTGAGGATTTCTCTTTTCTCCTTCCCATTCTATGCCATCAAACACGAACTCACAGACACAGAACGTGCGACAAGAGCTCGGGCTCGCAGGCGTTTGCAGCGCCGAGTCACGCTGAATCACACGGGTTCAGGACTAGCCTCATGGCGGAAAGAGGTATTTGGAATTTGCCCTGTCTCACCTGGCCTCAGGGAACACAGGAAATACACCAGCTGGGGCCAAATTCCACTGAGCTTCTTCCTACAGAGTTTTAAGAAGAGGAAAGTTGCTCACGAATCCCACGCTGCCTTCCCACTGTGCTAGCACGTACAACACTGAGAGTCGAGACCACAACTTAGAAAAAAGGGACAAGCAGGCCACATTGCTGGCTTCTGTATGTTGTGGCACATACTTCGAGTCCATACCACCCAGAGGCTAGTCTACACTTTAGAAATAATGTGTCCTTATTGAAAACTGGCACATGGTTCAGAGTTTGGTGAGATGAAACCGGAAATGCAATGTCAAAATATATGACCATTTCATGTTGATACGGTCAACTGTATCATACGGCATGAAGTATTCAACCTGTGGCCCAAAAGACATCATCCTATTCATTTTGTAGAAGAGAACACCCTTGGTTAAGGAAGAACCATTTGTTTTCCTCAAGAGCTGAATTGAAGCCATTAAGTCAAGACTCCTGGGGAATTTTTCACCGTGTGGACTTTGAGGTAGGCTTGAATTCAGATCTGGAGAACTCATTCCCTTGTTCCAAGCACTCTGAATTAGGTCTGCTGAAGTTTTTGTTGCTCATCTAAAGGCTTGAGGGACGTTTCGAGCTCCGGAAGTCCATATTAAGCAACCTGAAACCTCAGCCTGCTGGGATTTATCTAAAAGATACAGTGTATCTGGAAGTGCCCTATCTCCAGTGTTTACCTTGTCGGGGAAAGAGAGAAAGAACCTTGCCTGTTTCAACCTCAGTGCAGAATGTGTGTGAATTTGTGGGAGAGCTGGGAGTCGGCTAATCTCGAGGGAATGACCAGTCAGCAGTGATGGTTCCGATTCACCCACAAAAACAAAACCAGACCGGAAACAACGCTGGGTGTTCTGATGAGAAGAAAAACAATGGCCAGGAAAGGGACTCGAGGGAAGCAATATTGAAAAGAAAAAGTTCCCTTTTCTCCTCTCCCCAAATCTCTAAGGATTTTTTTTTTTTCAGATATAAACTGAGTTTCCTTGTTAACACAATAGGAATAAATAGTTCTGAGTGTCCTAAAGGAGTCGGGTAGTGGAAGTCCTGTGGGCACACAGAAGTGCTACCTACCCCTGCTCACTCTCATACTTGAAAAATCCTAACACAATGAAAACAGCCGTAGTAACAACAAAACGAGTCCTCAAGATCATGAGGCTAATAGGACCTACATTTACTCATTAACGGCGCAGAATCTCAATTAAGTAATTTTTACAAGGCTGCTCTCCAGTGGGAGAACGCATGAATGAACGAGTGGAGTGCACTGGGCGCAGGCAGCCTAAAGACCGCTTAGAAATGGCTTCTGGGAAAACGAATTTTTGGAAGGAATTTTTTCAAGTCCTCAGGACTGTAGGAAATCTTACTGGAAAAAGCCCCACAGCAGGGGGGAAACCCAACAGCACTGAAAAGGAGAACCCAGCTGCAGCAGCCATCAGACTCATAAGAGCATAAAAGAAACTTGAGAGAAGAAGGGACAACATAGTATTGATGCATTCTGACCTACTTTGTGTCTTCTTAACAGCTTCTAATCTTGGGGTCTGTAGAAGCAATGAGCAGGAGAGCTGTCTACTTTCTACATTCTAGTAATAACCTAAGAGTAACTTGAAATCCCAATTTCTTGATTTTTTTTTTTTTAAAAAACAAGTTTTGCTTTCAAGACAACTTTTACTTTAATCTTTGTAACTGGAGCTAGAAGTACTTACTCTATCAGTCGCTATAGGATCGGGATACTTGTAATATTGCAATGATGTTGCTTCATATTTTCCCCCCTCCGTACAAAGAAGTACATGCTCACGTCAATAGCATCCTAGCCTCAAATCCTGCAGCAGGCCGAGGTATAGGCTTTTCTTTCAGCATTCCTAGAGAAACCATGTGGATGATGCCAGTGGCAATGGATAAAGGACCTATTTGAGCAAGCCTTGTCTCTCTTCCAAATCCTGGCGTAATGAAGTGCAGAGGTAGGTAGAGCCCTGTGCCTAATGCCGGAGCTGTCTGGAGCTCATTGTTTTTCTCAGTGAAAGAGAGGAGGCTAATTCTAAAAACCGAAAAAAAAAATTAAAAAAAAAAGAAAAAGAAAAACAAAGAAATACAAAAAACCCAAACACATTTTAGGCCAATTTTCCTTCTGTAATGCACAGACTTGAACAACGCTAACTTTCAATACGAGGGCTTTTCCCTCTCAAAGTTTTCTTATTTAAACATTTCTTTAAGGAACTTTTTTTTTTCCTTTTTGGAATTGTTTCAAAAATTTGTTGCATTCTCTTTTTGTTGTGTGGTGTTTTCTATCCAGCACTGTACATTCCTTTAAACGAGCAACTTTTTTTCTCTCTCCTCTTTATTGGCATCCTAACGCAGCAAAGAAATATGCATCCTGAGATAATGCCGCCAGCTTGCTATGAAAACCATATTTCATTCTTTCTTTATACAGAAAAAAAAGGGGAAAGCACAAAGGAGTGGGTGTAATCGAATGTGAAGGGCTGCCTCAAACCTTCCCTTAGCACCCCCCCCCCCCCCACTGGCACCGGTTTCCTTTATTTCCCCTCTGCTCCTTTTGTTTACCACTTCTAAAAGGCTCTTGCTGAGTCTGAGCTGCTGGCCTACATTTGGACTGAATCGAAATTTCTGGAAATGGTACTTCCATCCATACAGGATAGGAACTGTCTAGAATCACTGATCTGACAGGGCAATAGATGGGAGGCTTGGTTGCCCCCATCCGTGAAGGAGCCTCAGGGTTCACGTTTTTGTGAGAATTTCATACCATGAAATGGGAAATGTGATCTGGCCACCCTGCCCTCTTGGTCAGAATTGGTAAGCCATGTATAGACTCCTACCTTAACCCCTGTTAGATGTCCTGCCGACCAGAGAGAGCAAACGGAAACCCACCTCACTGTCAGGGCAGTCCCTCTGGCTCAGAGTTCATCGTGCTCTTTTCTTTTCCTATCTTCTAACTTCTCATCTATTTCACTCCTTCCTTCTTAGAAATGATTGTGGGTCATCAAGAAATAATAATAGGACCCTTGGATGGAATGTTTAGCGTCCTGTGGAGATGGACAGAGATGGGAATTCCTATTGCTACTACAGCCGAGGGAGTATCTGCTAGGAGGAACCCCCGTTGGGTGAGCAGAAGACCGCATGGGACAAACCGGAAACATCAGGTTCCCTTGGCCTCTCCACCTCCCTTCCAGGGACTGGGTGTTTCTGACCCAGAGAACCCGGAGAGAAGAAACTCTTACCTCCAGCTCTCCACACTGGCGTTGGAAAGCATGCTTTTTTGGTATTCATTCCTCAGCATTGGCAGTCTCAGCACATTAAATGCTGACAATGAATCTAGCACCTGGCAAATCGGACTTGAGATTCAAATGGGTTTTTATTCTGAAACATAGATGTTACTCGGAAATAATCACCGCAGACGGCAGCTATGCGTTTAACAAATGGCCATGGTGGGAACTGCTGAGCGGGGAGAGGCGGAGAGGCTGTTTAGTCCGGCAGGCTTTGCTCCTTCTAGGGTTTTCTCAACTCCACCTCCCTGGTTTACCACTCAATCCTTCAATCCTTTCTCTCTTGAGATAAAAGTGTCCAGCTGTCTCTGTTCCTCATTTACATTTCCTGCACCACTGGCCAATTATTCCATATGTTTACTGCAAAATTATTTCCCCCAATTCCCAGCTTACTCTCGATGTCCTAATATTACAACCTATTTCCCGGTGTCCGCTCTCTCGGCGGTAGGACGACAACACAGACACCCTGGAAAATGACTTTTCTTTGCTGTAAAGAGGGATGACCTTTTCATCCCTTACTCTGCCTCCTACTAATTAGGAGGCAGAAATTGGACTTGGAAATTCCCTGACATAGGTCTGCAAGCGACTGTCCTTCCTCAAGTCCAACTAGACCATGATGGTGGTTCTTCAAGATGAAGCATCCAGAAGAATTTGGGACAGTGGCCGCTAGCTACTCTTGAATTTGTCTGGGATGATGGATTCCTAGGGAATACTATTGCTCTCGTCGGGCAACCACGTTGCTGCCATCAATCAGGACCTTAGAGTCCCAACCGTGTTACCTTTGATTCTCAGAGTGCTCACAAGCTATGTCACTCTTCCCTACAGTGTCCTTTTATGCCAGCCTTGCCCCATTTCACACGTAAGAGAGCTAAGTCCCGTGTGCTGGTGTCTGCGAAGACTCTGTGCCTTCTTAAAGCTGAAAGGAAGGAGGCCTACTTCGAAGGTACACTGATGGCCAAGAGACCCTCAAAAGTCCCTCAGTTCTGATGAAACAAGCTCCTGTACCATCTAGGAAATTCGCCAGCAGCCAAACTGAAGCAGAAGTCAAACTTGTGTCTTCTACCAGGGTGTCAATCATTGAGAAATGTTGCAGCTAATATGATTGTGGGTCCCCACGATAGGAAGAGAGGCAAGCTGGACATGGGGAATTAGTAGTTAATCTTAGTTTGAGAGGTTCTGCAAGGCACATATCTGTAATACAAGGGAATTCTCTGGACCAGCTTCATCTGAAAAGTTCCTTCGTTTAAGTTTCGTGCATTGTTATTTGGGGGCCTGGAGCCCACAGGAAGAAGTAAATCCTAGTTTGCCTGCATTCAGTCAACAGCTCACCCCTGTGGACTTTGTATGTCGTTTTGTCGTTGGTTATAATTACTGCAATCACATGCATTTTTAAGAGTACACTATATTTCTTCTTTTAAAAATTAATCTGGAGCCAGGCACAGTGACTCATGCCTTTAATTCCAGAACTCTGGAGTCAGAGGCGGGCCTATCTTTGTGAGTTCAAGGCCAGCCTGGTCAATAAAGCAAGTTCCAGATAAGCCAAGGCTACACAGTGAGACCCTGTCTCAAAAGAGCAATAATAAACCCGAGAGCAAATGTGGTTGTATGTGCCTATAATCCCAAAAGTCAGGTCCTGGATAGGTGAAGATTGTGAGTTCAAGGCCAACCTGGACAACATAGAGAAGTCTGGGCAAGCAAGAACCTGTCTCAAAATAAAGAAATAGCAATAACAAAACTCATCTATTGTGGGGATTCTAGGTAGAGAAACTACAGTGTAATTCTGATACTATGTTGCCTGAGAACAGGTGTGGTGTTGTGATTTAGCTGCAAAAGCTTTTCATTTTCTTTCTCTGTGTATGTGTGATGTGTGCATGCATGTTTCATGTATGTTAGTGCAATATGCATGTATCATGGCAGACATGTGGACTCGGAGGACAACCTTGGAAGTTGGTCCTCATTTTCCACTGTGTCTAGAACAAGGGTATTTTTGTTGTCTGCTGTGTGAGCTAAGCTAGCCCCGAGCCTTCGGATTCTCTTATCTGTGTCTCCCATCTCACTGGAAACTGAAATCTCAGATGGTTATACTGCTGCCAGCCTTGCATGGGCTCTGGGGCAGGAACTTGGGGCCTTTCGCTTGTCCTACTGAGCCACCATCTCCCTATCCCTAGCTGGGGTTTGGTCTAAGTGACACTGTCATATTTCAGTGGATATCGTTGTCAAAGACACACAAATGCAACTCAAAAAAAATTCCTGAAGTGACAACTTTCTCCTTAGAAAAATATTTTTTTAAAAATTTTTTTATCAGTGTGAGCATGCCTCCTGAGAAACGCCAGTGTCGATAACCCAAAATTTCCCCTCCTGCCTCTAAGCTTTGGCAGTCATTTGTAAGCTCTTACCTCCTAAGGCTCGCTCATCTTTCCCTCCTGGCAAAACAAAACATAAAACAACAACAAAAACCCTACAAAAATGGTCATACAATAAATCACAAAAGTCTACCTTTGTTTAAACAGAGAAGCCATGCCATAGGAAGCTGTCTGCATTTAAAAATGTTTCCCTTAAACATGTATGTTTCCTTTTGGAAGAAATCTCCATTCTAGCTTGCGAGCCATTTGACGAAAATTTTATTTATGCCATTTTGCAGAACAATTTTTCCTCTGTTTTTGTAATTAATTATTCTTAATCACTAAAGGCATGTTCTACCATGTCTGGCCTTGCTTTTGACTTTTTGAATCAAGGCTTAAAACTCTGTAGTCCATATTGGCCTGGAATTCACTGCTGAGGCTAGTATTTTTTTTTTTTTTTTGGTTTTTTGAGACAGGGTTTCTCTGCAGCTTTTTTAGAGCCTGTCCTGGAACTAGCTCTTGTAGACCAGGCTGGCCTTGAACTCACAGAGATCCGCCTACCTCTGCCTCCCGAGTGCTGGGATTAAAGGCATGCACCACCACTGCCCGGCTGAGGCTAGTATTGAATACAATGTATTCCTCCTGCCTCAGCCTCTCCAGTCCTAGGTTACAGGTGTGGGACACCATGACTCACTGCCTCATCTATAATGCCAATCTATAATGTAGCTGAGTGGTTTATTATTCATGGACTTCTGAGAGATGAGTGTAAGGAAATGACATCCGTGTCATAAACGCTGGTCCTTCTGGATGTCATGCTTCGGATTGGCTGTGTTATGGTGTTTTACACACCCCTACCATAAACACGTGAGAAAAGTCGTCTGGGGTCATCTCCAACACAGGAGCTAACACATCTTCAGTTCTCTCAATTGTCTCCTAAACTTCCATTTTGCTTGTTTGTTCTTGGTTCCCAATTACTGATGGCTCTTAACTGGCCCGTGTTCACTGCTCATAGCTCTCATGAGGTGCATGTGGCCATGTCTATTGCTTGTTACGATGGGTGTTATTTTACAGTGCTGCTTAAGCCCCTTGGCCTTTCTGCTCTAAAGGCGAGGAGTAGAACAGAGTGGCAGAAGGTTTCCTAGGCCACTCTCACTCACTGCCGAGAGTGGCATGCAAGACTGGCCACCTGGCCGCAACTGGCTGATGGAGGGGTATTTAAACTTCATAAGCGATTTGTTTTTAAGTCTTTTTAAAATTTGTCTTTTATTTACTTGTGTGTATTTACATCTATGTCCTTGTATGTGTCTGTGTCCATGTCTGTGTGTGTGTCTGTCCGTGTGTGTCCGTGAAGGATATGCCCACAGAGACTGGAAGAGGGAGTCAGATCTCCTAAAGCTAGAGATATAGGCAGTTGTGAGCCATCTAACTTGGGTGCCGAGAATCAAACTTGGGTCTTCTGGAAGAGCGGCAAGTGATCTGAATCACTGAGCCATCTCTCCAACCCCAGGAACTGCTTTTGACCCTCTTTGCCTGAGAGTGACAGCTCTCTGGGCCTAGATATCTCATCTCTAATCTACTCTTCTCATCACTGTCCCGCACCTGAGGCCCAACTCTGAAGCCTCCTGAAAGAGGAGAGACAAAGCTGTTTCTAAGGTGACTTTGTCAAGGTGTTAGACAAGTTCAAAATGTACCAAGGTGGGGACCGTTCCTTTTCAGATCTCTCTGAAATCCCCAGGTGGGGGCCACTGTCTTACACTCTTGGCAGTGCTTTAGGGTGCTTGTGAAGCCATCCTTGGGAGTCTCACCTTATTATCAAAGTTATGGTAGCTATTAGCTAAGAATTCGACCCGAGGGCAGGATTACAGAATTTTTCAGAAGGAAGTGTGAAAACGAGAAAGGCGGAATTATTTTGTAGAGACGGAGGCGTCAACATTTATCCCGCATTAAGGCGAGTGTGCCGCATGACAGACTGTCGTTCCTCACCCTCGGCAAATGTGGCCCAAATGACAGAGAAACAAGAAACCCAAAATATCACACCAACTGAACTCCTGCACATGCCTTGGGGCTCCGTGGAATTCAGAAAGGAAGGGCTCTTTCTTCCAGGCTCCAGCCAGGTGTCTGTGAGGGAGAGCTGGTCTTTAGACTGAGGGCTGAGATGCCTTTTCTCTTCAAGGGCAATGACTACATCAAAAACAATGCCAGGGACGGATGATATGTGACAGTGTTTTCAAAGAAAGGTCAAATGGCAATGCCAAATATCAACATAGAAGCATCCCATTGCTTTCAAATATGCCCATCACAACTTCCCTGAATGTGCCCAAATTTACAAAGAACCCAGTTTCCTAAAGGGATGTTAATTGCACCGGGCACCAGTGAATCTGCAGTAGCTTACACACTGGAGTCGGTGCATGTAAAACAATAAACAGGACCAAGTCTCCTAAACTTAACCCAGAACGTAGTTAGTCTATTGTTTCAGACCACCGATTGCTTGTGCTGGAAACATGAATGAGAATGTGTATGTTTACACATATTAGATATTTACATCAGGAGGTCCCTATCACCGCCAGTCCAGACACATCTTGCTCTGGAGATTATAGCCATTATTCCACGATTTCGCTCGAAAGGGTATCTTTAAATGTACATAGCTCCAATCTTTAGGAGAAAATGAAAGAGAATTCCAGTCTGTATTGTCTATCCTTTCTTTCTGCCTCTCTTTTCAGGTTAGCAGTTTATTTCTGCATTAATCACCCTGACAGAAGCAAGGCAACTCAATTTTCTGCTTCTGTAGGTAGGCACATCACTTTCCGTACAACACTAGGCATGAAAAGGGCTGCAGCTAAGCTTTGGTTACTGGTGTAATTGAAATGCTATCCACACTATAGGGTGCATTAAAGTCAGATAACGACAGTTCCTGTGGCCAATTTAAGTAGCTTGACTTCCCTGGGAAAAAAAAAATTGCCTGACAGATAAGGCAGACAAACTGGCTAATTCTCCAAGCATGTCTCTCATTGTGATCCTAGAAAAATGAGAAAAAAATGAATCACAGAACCACAAAATCAATTGACCCTCGGGTAGCTCATCAGGCGGCGAGCCTGATAAACCTAAAAGCTTTGTTAATGTCTGCCTGCCTGTATCCCACAGATAGAGCACTTTGTAAATGAACCTGCTTTGATAAATATATTAAGGAAAGCTGTGAATAAAGCCAGAGACTTCTCATTTGTAAATACAACCTCTGCTACATGGAATTAGAATGATAAAGTGGAGTTCCATGTAATTAAGTTTGTATAAGGCCTGAAATCCGTGCAAATACTTCCCCTGAATTTTGAAAGAGAACTGTCAGTTCAATTAATCTGAACATCACCCCAAGAATGTACAGAACAAAATTAAGCCGCTGATAAAACCTGGACCAGTATTTTGATAAGTAATTCCTATATCATTTCTTGGCCACTGTGATCATTTTATTTAATCCCCTACCCCTCCTCTTTCCGCAGTTACTCTCTAAGCCATGTACAAAGAGTAGATGACCCATATACCACCATGCAAGTAATCTAAATCACAAGCTAAAAATGGAAAGAAAAAAAAACCCTTTTCTTCCATTAAAGAAAAATTAGGGTAAACAAATACCTAAGAGCAGATACGAGACAAAACAAAACAAGCCCCCAAATCCCACGCCCCTGTGTCTACATTGTTCCTCAGAGTTCAGACAAAAGGAATCTTCCCAGAGGAAGTGGCTGTGTGTGAGCATTGTGCAAAAGACACACAGACAACAATATCGAACAGGACCGAGCCAGGCAGACTTGGTGAGTCAGCTGGAGAATTTGAAAACGTCAGGGGCGAGGAAAGTGAGCGTAGGGGAGAAGAAAAAGAAAAGAAAGAGTGGGAAAGAAGAAGAAATCCTATAAACTCTACTTGTCCAGGCTCCCTGTGCTTCACCCTGAGCACGGATTTCACACCTCGGGGAAGAAATGCAGACATTATCTTGGATTTCCTTTGTTCCAGGAACAACAAAACAAAACAAAACAAAAACCAAAAAAAAAAAAGCAAACAATTACCTAGAAACCCCGCTTTAGTCAAGGGAGGAAGATCTTGGGGTCACTCACCAGTTGTTAACTTGGAGAATTGTCAGTCCTGTGTCTTGCGCTAACTGTTTCTTCTGCTCTTCGGAAGGGTACGGGTGCTGATGAAGAGACAAACGTTTGAAGAGATGCATCAGAAGTTGGGAAAGAGGCACATACTTCCCAGCGTGAAACCACGCTGGTGCATTCTTTATTCTACAGCTTGGTTCTCCTCGCCACATGGAAGAATATATCGAACTTGCTGACAAGTGTGGACTGGAGGCAGTGGGGACAACCCCAACTTCCTGTCACACTCCATAGGACCAGCCATGAAAGTCCAGGTACCACAGTCACGCAGAATGACTTTGATCCTTCAAGGTGGAAGGTGTGTTGGAACAGCATCCAAATTCTGGGTGTTTCTGTGCCTATCTGTTGTGTGTAGGGGATTGCATATCCATTTCCTTCGCTCACTAGTGGTTTACATGGAATTCAAATTCTATGCTATCTTGAGAGACTGGTCTACATAACTGTTATTTTTTAGTTGATACGAGGCTACCTACATTTGGATCATGGGCCAATACGTAATCACAACTATTTTTGAAAAGCCAAGGCAAAATGATTAGATGCAGAGTCCTTTATGGAGACGGGTTGGGATTCTTTAATTTCTTCTGGCTAGTTCTCTGGGCTGTCAAGGTCACACACGTGACTTGCCTAGGCTACAGGTCCCTCACCCTAGGCACAAGTTCCACAACTCAGGGAAGAAGGAGTCGGTTCTATGCCACGCCTCCTACGAAATTTTTCCATGTTCACGTCAAGTAGGGCAAGAGAACAAAGCCGTGGGTTTCAGTTTTGAATTTTTTCATTCCGCCACAGTCCACTCACGCTGATAATGACCAGCCCTCCCATTATCCTCCTCTCCATTTCCCTCTCTCATCTTGAAACCCAGGATTGTTATTTTACAGTCATACAGTTCCTTCGAGGAGAAGTTCTGCGCTGGAGGGCGCGTGATTACGAAACACATCTGTTACATACGGCGCTGTTCAAAATCCACTGGTTTTCTTATACACGAAGGTAAACTTTCGTCCCCATGTCACAGGTCTTCGTAGGCCAGAAAGCCTTGAGTTGTGATCTCACCCACATCAACTGAGGTGTCATTAAGGGGCTGGGAAAGTGGCTCAGCACTAAGGAGCCTCCTAGTTCTTTAGCGGAGGACCCGAGTTCAGTCCTCATGTTGGGCATTTCACAGCTACCTGTAATTCCAGCTCCCGAGTATCTGGGGCCTCTGCACTCACGTGCACACTGCCTCCCCCAGACACACAACTGAGTAATATAAACAAGGCTTTCGAGTGTTCTAATCATCCCAGCACTGGAGGGGCGGGATGCCTTTCAATCAGCTAAGAATTCAGTTCCCAGGTATTCCACCTTCTACAATAGCATGCATTCTCCAAGACGTGCACGGTTGTTTATCCAAGAACCCACAAGCCACCAGGTTCAATAAAATCCCCTGCCTAGCCAAAGGGTTAACTAGATCTGTATTAATAGAGAAGCCAGGCTTTTAATATTCTGCAAATGTTAACAAAGAAAGATGATAATGTTGAGTTAATATGGGTTAAGCATAAAATGAAAATAAATTTTTCTGATTGTGAGGTGTTGACACTTTTTTGGCTAGGGCCTGCAGCCTGTTCCTTAAAGCTGTGTAATTACAGAAGGCTTTGCCCCTCCTTCCCCCTCCTGCTCGAGCCTCCCCACATTAGTAATGACCCCTTCACTGCTTCAAAAACCACTAATGGTCTTCAGCACAGGCAAGAAAAATGAACAGGGTAAATTGGAATCCACAGTCAGTAATTTGCATCCTATGAGGCTGCTTCGGCCACTCGCACTCATTCCCGGCCATCAATCGCTGCCTGTCAGGTACTGCACTCTGCCTCCGTGACAAATACTCCTCCTAACACTCCGATTCGTCCAAACAATGCAATTGTCCTCTAGTCTCCGTTTGGTAATGGAGAAAATGAATGGCTCACAAACAAGGATTGTTCATCAGAGGCGCGGAGGTGCCTTCAAACTGGAAGAGACCTAGAGTACACATTTTAATTGACTAAAAAGACTGGTTGGGAAGCAAATGACAATTTTTGAAAAATCCTCCTTGTCGAGGTATTTCCTGGCCAAATTCAAGGCAGTGGTCCCTTTTGGATTTTCTGAAATTTGAAAGTCTAGGTTTATAGGCTGTCAGCCCAGGGGGAGAAATCGTGCAAACAGCCAGAATCAAAATGAAAATAAAGACGCATTCCCCCAAATGTATAGAAGAGGGCTGGACATATAGTATGCCTCAGGGTGCTGCTTCTTTATCCAACCTCCCTCCCTCTCTCTCTCTCTCTCTCTCTCTCTCTCTCTCTCTCTCCCCCCCCCACCATGTGCCATGTGTGTGTTGCTTTCTTCATTTGTCCAAAAAAGTTCTGACAAGTGTGAAGTAGGGGTCTGTCTCTCTCTCTCTTTCTCTCTCTCTCTCTCTCTCTCTCTCTCTGTGTGTGTGTGTGTGTGTGTGTGTGTGTGTGTGTTAGAGAGAGAGAGTTTAGATGAAAAAGGTAGTTTAGGAGAAGAGTAGAACGTGGGGGTTACTAGATTACTGAAGAGCCAATTCCTTCAAGTTTGATTGTAAATTCTGATTGAATAACAAGAATGCTTTCTAGTGTTTTATTAGAAATGTAGTCAAATGACTGCGGAATTTTACAAACAGTGCATTTTATCTTGGGAATCCCTCGCTATACTCTCTCCACTTCATAAGCAGTTTCAAATTCCATCCAGAATCATTAAAAACATTGGTACCTTACCAAAATTCACCTTGCACAGATGGCTTTTTTTTTTAATTAATAGGGAAGAGCAGAATAAGTTTTAAGTTCTTTGAATGCCACCCTGTGGGCTTTGAGCACGGCAGATCCATGCCCCTTTTACACATGGGGTGCACTGCTGATGTGTGAGTGCCCTGGCAGTCAGCCACCGGATTTCTAAAATTAAAAGAGCGATTGAGAACAATCAGCTTTCAGAAGGACTGGAACGTGACAATGTGTTTCGGATTAATTTACAAGTATATGTTCAGATTTAAGGGCAAACCACGGAACTAAAGGACTTCTCTCCTCCGTGATCTATCTTGTGCATGCTTTATTGGGACAGACATCATGCTGAAATAATAAACAGGGGAAGCCTTGGCTCCTTCTTTGATGTATATTACTAAATGTCTGACCGGCTCAAATTTAAAATAAACTTCGGTATGTTTGCACTTGGAAACTGGAAGTGGACCACAAGCAATAATTTGTAGTCAATCTCCATGTTCTTGGCCTAAGGCTATAGTTTTGACTGTTCACTGTTGGGGGCCAACTCTCTGGGGTCCTGTGGCCCAGAGTCACCTCAGCTTCCTCCAAAGAGCACACAGTGTCACACCATAGCAATGATGATGAGTCCCTTCATCAATAAAGCACTAAAGGTTAAAGATTTCCACATCTCAAAATGATCCCAAGGCCACCGGTGAATAAAAACACATCCTTAAAGGTCCTCTTACTTGGAATATCAGCTAGCAAAGGTTGGGAAAGTGAAAAGGGCATGCATAGCTCATGATTCAACGAAACAGAAAATGTTCTTTAATTTTGTCTTGTGTTTAAAATCCACTTGAAAGCAAGATGTCTTTATGCAAGCCACAACAGGTCTCTTCTCCTTCTTCTTAGAGTAGACTAAGTACATGGTCCTCTGTAGATCAAGTGCATGGACCTGGTGGAGCTACATCCTTACATTACAGCCCTGGGGAATTTGGGTAAAAAAAGCATTTTAATAATGATCATCTATGACTAGGTCCTCTCCAACAATGTCCAAACTAGCACTGGTTGATCATGGATTCCATTCTGTATTGCAAAAATTTATGCTGATAATGTAAAATTTTAAGTGATATTTCAAATTGTTCCACAAACTAGAAGCGCACAGTGAGGAAAAGGGAGCTGGTTTTTTTTTGTTTTTTTTTTTTTGCAAGATTAAAACACTGTAAGTCACCTACACATCTATCAACTGGATAAAAGTGGAATGAAATGTGATTGTTTTTTCTAAGCCAGCAGTGGGAGAAGGTTGGGGTGGTTGGCGTGGGGTGGGAGTGTGGTAGTTCACTTCTTTAAAGAAAGTACAAAGAGGTGGATCTCTGTGAGCTTGTGGCCAGCCTGGGCTACATAGGGAGTTTCAGGCCAGCCAAGGCTCCATAATTTGTCAAATTACTTGTGTAATGCAATAGAAAAATGGTTACGTTGCTTACTGGGAAGGATGTTAGATGGGATAAATTCCTGTTACCATGGAGATGACGACTTTCCCCTTTCTCCCTAACATACTCACTTTGCAGACTTAACCCAGGTTACTTGGTTACTTTTTAAAAATAGTTTTTCTTATGCATGTCTGTTCCTTAAGATTTTATTTTAAATTGTGTGTGTGTGTGTGTGTGTGTGTGTGCTCTTGCTCTTGGAGGCCAGAGGCATTCGATTCTCTTTGGATCTGGAGTTACGGGAAGTTGTGAGTTGCTGAATGTGGATGCTAGAGACCAAATTCAGGCCCTCTGAAAGAGCTGTCTGTGCTGTCAGCCTCTGTGCCATCTTTCCTCCAATGTGATCTTGATTTTTTTTCATGTTAGTTACATATGAAACCCTGAACATATTTTCCCAATATGAACAAAGAAACTGCTTTGGGAGGACATCCTTTAGCGATCTTGGACCACACTCCCTGGGTACAAAGGACTTAGCCCTTGCGTAAATAAATAAATTCATCTATGAATGGAAGGTCAAGCTGGGTTGATTGTCATTCATTTCATCAACTTTTTCTTATGTGGACAACAACTCCTATACCATGAATAAAACACACTTTTCCTCAGCTTTAAAAAAGAAACGGGAAACAATAACACAAACCAAACTTTAAAGCACCCCTCCCCCGTCTTTGTTTCTCAAGGTAATATCTTCCCCCCACTAAATTTCCAAAAAAAATTTACTAGATACTTAGAATTTCATGTTTTTTTTTTTTTTTGCCCTGCCTATTTACATCTCTTCTTGGTATAACTCCCTAAAAAGGAAGATTTATGTGTTTTTTTTCCCCTTTTGTATTTCTCTTCTACTCCCTCATTGCTTTGCATTTTTAGAAACAGGGTCTCACTATGTAGCTTTGACTAACTTGGAACTTTTGCTTTGTAGACCAGGCTGGCCTCAAGAAATCTGCCTGCCTCTGCCCGCCTAGTGCTGGCATTAGAAACATGCACTCCCTGACCTGGCCGCTCTCTCACTGCCTCTATGTTTTTGCAGCAAGACTGGCAAGCCCAGCCATTGGTTCTCTTTTAAGTTTTGTCAGTAGCTCTTTCCTATTACATGTCATTGGGCCTGAGATGTAAGTCTGGGTGGTATGATAAAGGGGTACGAAGAGCTGGACCTGAGATAGCAAGCACCAGGGTAAGCAAAATAACACCATTTTTGACAGTTAATTCTCATTCTCTTCCCTTCTTCTTCCCAGAATCAATTCTGATATAAGACAAACTGATGGAGCAAAATCACAGCATTCGTTCTTACTTTCAAAAATTACTACTTTTGGAGATCACAGGCTGAGGAACCATTCTTAGCATCTCACTAGCTTGCTGCCGATGACACATCTCACGAACAGCTATGATAACAGTTGCATAACCTATTTCGTGGAAATTTGGAGACCATTTTTGCCAAATACCAATTCTTCATTGGAGCGCGCAGATACCCGATTGGTGACTAAGTGGGATACAAGGCTTGGCATCTCTTGTCTGTATGTCCTGCCTGTCATCTTCGCTGCTTCAGCCTGTGGATCAGACTCCACTGCGCTCTGACTGTAGACACGCAATCATTCGAGACCTATTAAATGTAGGGCTAACTTCACCTATTGCTCACTGAAACAGGCATGCATTTCTTCCACCCTGCCTCGGGCTTTCTTGGCAAATGAGCACTTGAAGTTCAGGGACTTGTCATAAGTCCTGGACTAAACCACAAGGCTAGGACATTTACCCAAGATGACGACAGCAGAAGAACTCAGCAGTTCCTAAGCGAGGCTGACTGCCCTTTAGTCCACAAGTACAAGGCCAGCATGTTTAGACACGGGAAGAACATCTTTGAAATTGTGCCCATGACTAATTGGTAATTATAGAAGTTCAGCCCACCCCAGAAAATCAATAAAGCCTATTGCTCCTTTTGCTATGCAGAAGCTGGCGCAGCTCTCCTTCCTTCCTTCCTTCCTTCCTTCCTTCCTTCCTTCCTTCCTTCCTTCCTTCCTTCCTTCCCTCCCTCCGTCCCTCCCTCCTTCCCTCCTCCCTCCCTCCCTTTTCCCTCCCTCCCTCTCTTCCTTCCTTCCCTCCTCCTTCCCCCCTCTCTTTCTCCTTCTCTTCCTTCCTTTTCCCTTCCTCCCTTCTTCCTTTCTTTTTCCCTCTCTCATTCCCCCTTTCTACCTTCCTTCCTCCATTTTGATTTTTTAGAGACCATCTTAACTCTGTAGCCTAACTCAGGTGGCTAGACTAAACAGAAATCACTTTTGTAGCTTATGCTGGCCTCAAACCCATGGCAATCCCCTTGCCTCCTGCACTCTGGCCAGTTTCAGTCACCTGTTTGATTATTGTTGGCTTCCTTTCTGCTTACAAGCTGGAGTTCCAGTAAAAGAACCCAGCCTTCCTTCTTCATAATATATGGCTTAGTATTGTTTCTATTGTTTCCACACCATTAGATGCTGCCTTCTGGTATCATCCTGACATTTAATGGAAGACTTATCCATTCTGGCATCCACATTTTCCACTGAAGTGTATGGCCCCATTTCCTTTGGGAACAGTCCCTTGATTTTTACCTTGGGAATATGCTAAGCTATGATAAAGTGACCTAGGTTTAGTCAATCAGCATGGTTGACTATGCTGTCTGCATGGAAGACATCCAAGTTAGATTAAGGAATTTTATCATGGGACTGGCAAATGGCCCTTCATTCACTGCAGCTCCTACATTGTAGGATGCGTGCCTGGGGTAGGTAGGGATGAATTTTGCTCCCATCAAATGGGAAGAAGGAACCTGACTGTTAAGAATGCTCCTGTAGACAACAGATTTCTAGTATTGTTTCTATACCTGGATGTAAATTTACCTAAAACTGACTTGTCCTCACTTTTATTGGCTTAGACCAAGTTGGTCATAACTAACACTCACAACCCAATTCAGGCGATTTCTTAGTTTGTTGCCTTTCCCCACACTGGCTAAAAGCGAACATTTGTTTCTATTTTGTGTTTGTTTGGGGGAACAGGATGAAGAGGCAGAAGAAAGGAAAGGACCAGGAGAGGAATGAGGTCCATCATCCTGCTTTGTCAAGCACAGCAGAAAACAGGCAGATGGCTCAGGATTTTAAACCATTTGTCCGGTTGTGATTCCAGCTGATTAGAACAAAATCAGAAAGATGGACCTCTGGATGTGCAGTGAATCTGGAATTGTGAAGATGTCTTATCTAAACTGGAGGAGCAAAATTTCAGGTAGAATAGTGGTGCTGTTTCCATATGGTGACCACGGCAAGCATCAGCCTGTGTCATGTGGGGTATGACTCTAATTTTGCTAGCCAAAATCTGAGAAATACTTAATTGCAGACCACAGAGTAACTAGGAAATGTGATAGTAAGGAACTACAGAGCCCACTGCAATCATCAGAGTAATTCAGGGTTATTTGTCTTGAATTCCAGAGGGAAAGTGAATTTCACATTTATGTGATTCTCACATCTCCACCGTTTCTATGGTTCTGGCACCCCAACCTTCCAAATAACCAGTGGGGGAACCCTCCGAGTTGGAAGTGATCATTTTCCTCCCGACTCCCTCCTTGTCCCTCTTCTCCTGAGTGTCCTCTACTCATCTTTGTGTAAATATGATCACTTGGGGAACATCCCTCACTAACCTGAAAAACTATCTGAGAGCCGCTTATCTAACCTTGAACTTTGTAGCACAGGGCTTTCTGTACAGTAAATCTTCGATACATACTTGTGAGCCAATGTATTCCTTCTGAACTTGAGAGTTTTTTGATAGAAAGAACTGCCTTTGCTGTATTTACTCATATACAGTGAATAAATCCCCAGATAAATATGGAAAGGTTCAGATAGTCATTTGACTGTTTTAGCAACACAGTATTTGGGTATTTGAAAACATCTGAGTTTTCCCATCTTCATCCAGATGTTCGGTGTCATGGAAACACAAGCTTCAAATTCAAATGAGTAGTTCCTAAAAATTTTTTATGCCAGATATATATATATTTGAGAGAAAGAAAATGTGGCTATTTATGGAAGACTCATTTTCATTTACGTTTCTATGGAAGTAAATAGATTAAATTATAACAACTATACCATCTAAAATTGAGGAAAAGTTTAAGAGATTTTAACAATGGTTAGATTCTAAAATATTAATAATTGGTTGACTTGGAGTCACCGTGGAAAGGTCAAAGTGCTAAATTTGGTGACCAATGCTTATCATTTCTGCAGGATAGAAGGAGTCAGAAGGTTTGAAGTTTAAGACTGGCCTAAGTTACAAAGAAACAACCTGTCTCGATAACAACATACACACATACACATACACACACACACACAGAGAGAGAGAGAGAGAGAGAGAGAGAGAGAGAACAAAACACAAAAGAACAAAGAAGGGAGGGGCTGAACCCTCCACAGTGGAGCATTGGTCTAACAAGCATGAGGCATCCAAAAGGAAAAGAAAAGAAAGAAAAAAGAGGGAAAGAGGAGCTTGGGCTGTGGCCTATAAGTCCAGGTACTTGAAAGGCTGAGGCAGGCAGATTGCAGGTTCAAGACTAACCAGGGTTTAGCTCTGGTTTGAGCCAGAGATATATCTCCATGGGCAGAGTTCATGCTGAGCGTAAAAGTACAAAATAAAAAGGTGTCGTGTAAGCTAAGACAGGAGACAAAAGGGGCTTGGGATCACGAGGACACCTCTGTATTTTCGAGGACACCTCTGGATGTTGTAGGACCATCTTCAAACAGTTCAGACAAACAGACAGGCTTTCTAGTAGGAGGGAAGAGAGACCATGCAATGGTCAGACACCACAGACACACGCTTTACCTCGCAACTCCAAAACAGAATCCAAGTGTGTTAGGAAAACATCGCAGAAGCCGTTTCCAAAGAAGATTTCAATTTTAAACACAGCAAAAATAATTATTTCCCCACTGACAGAGAATTAAAAGCTCAGTAGAGTTTTATTTTGAACATAATGGAAATATATTCGTAGGGCCAGAGAAAGATAATTTTTATTTAACATTTGTTAGGATGCTCCCATGAGCTGCTTGGCCATGCATGTTATACTGCCTCCATGCCTAATGGCAATCTTACTAAATGAACCCAAAGTCCCAAATAAGGCCTTGACTCATTTAGCAATCATTTCACATTTCTACCCCGTGATCAAATTAATATTTTATGGGGCCACACTGTTGTACAGCCAGACCACTTTTCCAAAAAATTGAATTTTGTGCTTATTTATTTTATGGATCATTTGTTGAAATAGATTTCAAAACAGGTTTAGGCTATTTAGATTTTTTCCAGTGAACTGCAAGCGAAAAACTCACACACTCAACTGGAAAGGACATCAGGGGCCATCTAATCCGAGCCTCTCATTTTATGCCTAATGAAACCCAGGCTGGAGATGCAGAATCACTTGCCCAGTGGCTTGCCCAATTGGCATCTCTTTTAAGACACCCCTGATACTCCCAGAAAGAAGACATTTTGCATTACAGAAGCCCAAAGAACATTTTTATAGATCTTATTTCTACTTAGGAATTACAAGTACCAATGTTCGGATTTTATTGTTAGCTACTTAGTAACACAGATGCCCTCCCTGAACTTTCCCTATCTCTACACTATCCTGCCAGTAGTTCTAAGGTTAGACTCAAGCCGGCGTTTGATTATTCTTTGAAAGCAGGAATTGGCTAACTACATTTTGCTTCCAGAATCTAGGCCGCTCCCTGGACCGTTGGTGTAGCTGATACAGGAGGGTCAAACTAATCAAGTTCGAAAGTGCAGACACATGAATTCTTTTTTTAAAAATAATTTATTAAATTTGTTTTCTGTGCATTGGTGTGAGGGTGTCAGATCCCCAGGAACTGGAGTTACAGACAGCTGTGAGCTGCCATGTGGGAGCTAGGAATTGAACTCAGGTCCTCTGGAAGAACATTCAGCGCTCGTAGCTGCTGAGCCATCTCCCCAGCACCCACATGAATTCTTTGTAGCTTAAGAATGCTACCTTTCAGCCAGGCTGTGGTGGCGCACGCCTTAAATCCCAGCACTTGGGAGGCAGAGGCAGGCGGATCTCTGTGAGTTCGAGGCCAGCCTGGTCTACAAAGCGAGTTCCAGGACAGGCTCCAAAGCTACAGAGAAACCCTGTCTCAAAAAACCAAAAAAGAAAGAAAAAGAAAGAGCTACCTTTCGAAGCTAGAGAAATGGAAATTAGTAAAATTGAAAAGCTAGAGAGCAAATGAGAAGGAAGAGAGAAGAGAGGGGCTACTCAAAGAGGAAGGAAATACCAGCTCCATACCCGGGTACACCACACCCAGCACTCAAACTATCAGCTCTTACTTTCAGAGAAAGCCTTCGTATGTACAGAAAAAAGCCTGAAGGACACCAGTAAGCTCAGGTCACAATGATGAGAAACAAGAAAGAGAAATACACACATGGAGGTTTTCATTAATGTTTGACTTCTTTTTGGCAAACAGGGTCAGTTGTTCAACACAACAGCAAACCTAAGCATAAGGCACATAGTTATGTGATGAGATACGTACATCCTCTTCCTAAACAATCTTCCTAAACAGATCCACATACATTGCCACAAGAGCCCGAATGAGAAGGAAATGAGGATTATCCATCAGCCCAGGACAATATCCCTTTAGTAACCCAAAGTCTGGGTAAAAACAAACATGGGAAAAACAACATGGAATTCTTAAGAAACATTAAAAGCTATAAAGCAATTCCAGCTTGCTTATTGCAGCTTTATCTGTGTGAACTCTATAATGAATAATCTCATTTGACATTCCATAAAAATGCACCAGAGATCTAGTTTGACAGGAGAAAGCTTACAGGATTTGAAGAGAAAGGGGTTATTTAAACAGTGTTATCATTTTTTTAAAAAAACGTTACTATCTGTAGAGTAAGCATTGGGACTGTTGGGATATAATCTTCTTTGCTCATCTCAGAGTACAGGATAAGAGGATGGGGTGACCGGGAAGTTGAAAAGTCATTCTTTAAAAAAACAGAAACAACCAAGAAGGTTGTGGCTATAAACTCTGCTTTCTTGAATGGACAGCCACAGTAAAAAGGAAACTCTATGGCAAATGGCCATTTCTGACATCTTACTATGAAACAGGTTCCCACTGGGGAGCATTAAAGAAAAGATTTTTTTAAATATATATATATTTTTTAAAAAAATATTCTATGTGCATTAGTGTTTTTACCTGCATGTATGTCTGTGTGAGGGTGTCAGGTCCCCCGGAACTAGAGTTACAGACAGTTGTGAGCTGCCATATAACCTGGGTTCTATGGAAGAGTAGTCAGTGCTCTTAACCACCGAGACACCTCTCCAGTTCGAAACACCCTTTCTTAAGGGTAAGAAATGCTTACATTCAAAAGTTCAACCAACAACCCCCCACCTAAGACACCATCCTTTCGAAACCCGTTTAAAAGATGTGGGACTACTTTTCTAACAAGTTTTGTTTTACACAAAAAGCAATGTCCGACTATAACTATTTAGAAAAACACTCTTTCCAAAAAAAAAGTAAGATTGAAAAACTGACTTTCTTCCTGATTAATTTTAAGCCTACATTTTAATATAGTTTAGCATTTGAGGTTTCTTAAACATTTAAGAATTATCGCTATCAGTCAGTTTCCCAAACACAACAAAGGAAGACAAAGACGCAGTCCTAGTGTTTGCCCTGGTTACGCATTCACTAGTAAATAAAGGCAGAGACTGATAACCACAGCCAGAAAATGCTTAACCGGGCCATCCGAAAGCTCAGTTGGCAGTATTTGGTTTGGAATGCCCCAGAGCTTTATCTTATCAATTTCGTTTTCCTTCCTCTTTTTAGAGCAGCCAGTGTAGTGAAAGTTAACTAATTCAAGACAGGGACAAAGTAAGGTGCTCCGAAGCAGTTAGGTATTCCAGATACACGGGCCCAGTTCCTTCTTTACCTAGGCCACAGCAGGCACAGATTGTTTAAATAAAGTGTTTCTGAAGGATAAACAAAAGAAAAGTTGCTTTGTGAGTTTCTGCATTGTATACAGACCCCATTAACTAGTTGCTAAATAGAATAGCTTTGAAATGCCTTTTCATCGTACCTATGCATATATTTCTTCTAATTATTAAATATAAAAATCATACGTTATCCAATCTATATCATAAGCAAAATACGTGTGTGTGTGCGTGCACACATGTGCTATCTATTAATTAAACTTTCACTCATTCAAGATTAAAGTGAGCAAATACGAAAATATGGGAGAGCTTGGTAGCATTTAAGTTTTGGCACCGTGACTGAATGCTGCCCAAATAAATAAAAAATTAGGCATTTATGAACTTATAGAAAACAAAGGGGCCAGTGGGATGGCTTGGCAGGTGAAGGCCTTTATTGCCAAGCTTGCCAAACTGAGTTTGATCCATGGGATCCACCTGGTGGGAGAAAACCAAATTCCATAGACTACACTCCAACCTCTGACTGGGTGTCAGGGCATCAGATGAATGAATGAATGAATGAATGAATACATAAATAAATAAAATAAAAATGTAATGAAAAATGAAAATATAGACATCAAATTTCAAAGGGTTTTTTGCAAAACAATAAGGTAATTATGTGTTTATAGTTTATTGAAATGTTAGTATATAGCTATTTTTTTCCTACTTGAACAACAACAAAAAGTACTAACGCAAGGACTTCTTGTAGGTTGGGTAGCCAAGGTAAGTTCAAGAGAAAGCAGTCTTCTAATTATTTCTCTGTGTTTGTATTTGCTCACCAACTTGAATTTTCTATAGTTTAATTCTTTATTGATTCTTTGGAAATTTCATATCATGCACCCCAATTCTGCTCACCCCCAGCCCCTCCATTTCCTCTCCTCACCACTGAAACATTCAACTTGAATTGTTAAGGAAAGGAATGATGGGAAACATTTTGACATACGTCTATGACAATTTGTTGCATTTTTCTCAGTTTAAATTTGGTAAGACCAGATAGAAAGAAATAGCTACCTCTTCTTCCTCCAGATTTCAATATCAGAACTGAGTGACATATCATTACACTTTTAGAAACAAATCTTTCTATTTTTGTAGGAAAATATTCCTGATAATGATTTCAGAAGTTCTCAAAATGGTGCCTCCACAAAACTTTGGTTTGAAAAGGACAGCCTTCATTAGAGTTGAGCTGAACTGGTACTAGCCGGTATAGGCAGCATGTATTCATGTTATTGAGTATGCAGTCTGAGTGGCGGTCCCTGGGAAACAGTTGGTTCGCCATTCACGGTGTTTGTGCAAATGGACAAAGACCTCTAGTATTTGATACCTGCTGTGTGCAGCAGGCCAAATCTGCCTTGACTGATATCTAACACATTGAAAGACCATTAAGCTTTCAAGAGAAAGGTCCTCTGACAATAGAAAATAATTTTTCATTAAAAAGTGACAAGCATGTGCTTTTTAAAATCATATACATTAGTTAAATATCTGGATTATTTAAGTCCTTCTCTTTGAGGAAGAAGACCCCTGTGTAGCATAAGCTGAGTAGGTTGAGTTCTCTGAGTTAGCCAAACACTTAAGGATTACCACATGGCAGGAAATAAGCCCCAGAAAAATCATTAAACAAATTCAAAATCCTGTTCATATGTATATATGAAGGAAGCATTATGCTTTTTCTAAATGTGGACATTTCATCAGAGGGCGTGTCATCTTACATGCCCAGATGTTATGACAGAACCTAGAACCCGACATCCAGAACCCAGAACCTGACACCTGGAACCTAGAACCCAACATCCAGAACCCAGAACCCGACATTACAGTTCCTCCTGTGCTAGAACTCAGAAGTGCACTACCTGGAGGCTTGACTTTCTTTAATTTTCTGGGGACTTTTGAATACTTAGGAGAACATAAAGCATGTCAAAGATGTTGAAGGTGTAGGTAGGGTCAACATCTCAGCCATGTCTGATTCCCATATATCATCATGACTCAGTTCTAGCTGATGTCAAGGAGACTCTATTGGCAAATTTTCTTCACTTGGACAATTCCACCCAAGAGTCATATCTACTCAGTATCAGGTCTGAGCAGGCCGACACTATAGAAAGGTTTTCAGTGCAGGAATTTGGAAAGGTAGAGTTTCCATACAGTGCACAACACAAACATTGGGGCAGAGCTGTGTAAACCACTACTCCATTAGGCCCTCGCCATTTGTCTCACCTATCTAGCCAATCAGGAAATAGCTGGAGAATACATGATAACCACAGTGGTAACCCCTGGACAGCCCCCATTGTGATAGCATTTGTATAATTACATGCTCAAGGACAGCTGTGCACCCTGGCCCAGGTGTTTAACAAGTTAGGGGTCTGGAGTGGTATAGGGACAGCCTGACACTGGGGTTTTGGCAGTTGACTGATTATGCTCCCTTTATCTTGTTTAAGTTGGGAACACAGTCTCCTGTGGGGATTTAAGCGGCTAGGATATTGGCAACCTTAGAATGGTGCTGTCTTCTGGAGCTACGACATTCTCTAACTCCTTGAGTTCCAAGGATGAGATAAGTTGCCGGACTCGCATGGTATAAAGGCCTAAGCCCATTGGACCAAGTCACCACCCCTTTTAAGCTGCCATGCCTTGAAATCCCTGTATCCCACCACCCCAGGGGACCAACACTCTTCCGACTTTTCTTTTCTTTTAAGGAAGAAATCCAAAGTTTATAGGAAATGTCAAATGAGACACCCTCACAGAGAATTTACAACCACGTTCTTGGCCTTTCATACCTGCCCTACTGTGTGTCCATGCTAAGGGAGGTCTTGGAAAGTAAAAAGAGCTAGATAAATCTGTGGGAAGCAAATGACTATTTCTCAGGGCTTTCCCTGAGGCTGAGGTGGGCACACCTTCATACAGGGTACCCAGGGTACCAGGTGTTTATGTACATTTACACATTAGTAGCTACAGCCACCTAGTTGGCAAGAGACCAGCTGCAAGGGGTGAGAGGGAATTTCTGTGTGTTACTGATTTAGAAGCATGATTAACATAACTGAAAAATCCAAAATAGATTTTCCAGGAGAAACCGTGTATTTCTAGGCCCGTATTGACGAACACAAGGTGGTGAAAGCTGGTAAAACTCCCCGCATAATTCATCGCAAGACAGGCAGATGCTGATGACCGTCACCCAAGGCAGCAAGACTTTCCATTATTTAACACCCTAGCAAATAAACATTGCATAAAAAGTGTAGGTGCTGTTTGGAAATGCTCAAGCAACTCAGGAAACACATGGGTTCCGTGTCATCGGGTCACACTCAGGTGGCATTCTGGGAAAGTTTTAGGAAAACACTGGTAGAAATAGATTGGAAGGAGCGAGATGGACACATAAATCCATTAACAGCTGCATTTATAGCTCTCTCTCCACTATCACTTCCCAGGCACCTTTCTAATATTAGCTGCGGAGGCCGAGCGAGCACAGGACTCATCGCCATTGTCTCTTCTCCCCCCACAGAGGAAGAGACCTGACAGCAGGAAACCTTCACAGCTTGCTACTTCTTTGTGATCCAAAATTAAATGAAAGCATTTAAGTTTCTAGTTCTCTATGCTGCAAAACTCCATGTCAACTGTTTTCTAGAGATGATTTCTTGTGACTTTTAGCAAAAAAATCTTAACTATTTCACTTTTAGTGGAAGTCTTACTCCTAATGTAAATGTAGGTTAGAGCGAACGTTCAGGATGCAGAATTTGTTGATGTTATTCATTCTAGCAAAATGCAAGGCCGCTGAAGTTTTGTGCCAACTCAAGGCAAGCAAGGCCAATTGTCAGAACAAACTAATGGTAATCTTGGCAAGGTCTGGTGAGTTAGTTATGAGGTCTACAGTTGCCCTTAAAAAATACAATGGATTTCAGCTCTCTCTCTCTCCCTCTCTCTCTGTCTCTGTCTCTCTCTCTCTCTCTCTCTCTCTCTCTCTCTCTCTCTCTCTCTCTCTCTCTGTGTGTGTGTGTGTGTGTGTGCCTATAAGTAATCTGGGATTACAGATGTGTGTGCTACATAACACTCCACCCAACTTTACATGGTTTTCCAGGATCTGAACTCGGATCCCTACGCTTGCAAGGCAAGTGTTCTATCCACTGAGCCACCTCTCCAGCCTAAGCCAGTGCATTTCTGTTTTAGTTTTACTGAAGTAAAGTGATTTTGTAGTTTGATTAGTCCTGGACCTCTCTATAAAGAAAGCTCAGAACATCGTGACAAACCTACTCGTGGCTATGATAACTGGACCACAACTAAGAGCAAAACTACTGAAGAATTTAACAGCTGTAACTTTAGGATGTTCATGGGAACCCTAAACAGCAGTCAGTTAGCTTAAATTTGAGAAATTAAATGCACCACCCATTAGCACATAAGCCTGCAGAAACTTGGACAACGACAAACATTCCACCGTGCACACCTTGCTTCTAACCCAGGCAACACTCATACGCGAGAGCTGGAGATCTGGAAGCTTCTGTGGCTAATGTCTGCAGCATGCTGTGCTAATGACCAGGCAACTAACTAGTCATTCAAGTGGGAAAAGAGGTTGGCAAGCCATGGGAAAAAAAGAGTTCACAGTTGTCCATGCGAGAAAATTCAAAAACAAAACCGAAAACTTTTAAAGAAATTCAGGTCATAGCCCATGAGGGGATGAACATTCAAAAAAATTAAGAGACAAAATGAACTTATATGCATTAGAATAATATATGCACAAGTCTCTAGAGAAACTCTATTATATCACGATTAATGCCGAGACGGCAATCAAGCCAAGCTCATTTCAATAGATTCCAAGTTTTGAACAGTTTCTAGGCTATCCAAGTGGGAATTTGGCCAGGATACTGGGGTTAATAATTCATTTTGAGGAGGGCTAATTCTTTGGGACGCAGCCCACTCCACAGGAGAAACATTGGCCCATGTGAGCAAATCCACTTTTCAAGATCACCCTCAATTAGTTCCACAAGGGGAGGGGGAGGGGCAGCGTAGTCACTCCTTAGACAAAAATATTTATCGTATTCTTAAGGAAAAACATTAAGGAATGGCTCAAAGCTTTCACATCTGATTTTTGGACTTCATTTTTTAAGAAATCTTTTCCTTTGTTTCTTTTTGAGATAGGATCTCACTCTTTGCCTAGGCTGGACAAAACTTCACTGTATAGTCCAGGTTAGCTGGGAACTGACGGCGGTCCTGGTGGTCCCTCCTTGTTCTCCCACATACTGGGGTTAGAGGTGTGAGCCACCATTTCGGCCATGATAACTGTATTATGTAGGAACGATCTTCCCATCCACGTGCAGTTGCCTAGATCTTGGAGGAAAATGCCAGGAGAGCACGACATCCACAGGTAGGAGCTCCACTCCAGTCAGACCTGCTGTGGAGCATCTGTGAACTGAAGAAGCCCTTGGGTCACCATAAACCTGAGCTTTCCATCGGTCTGATGCAGTATTACACCAGCCATTTATTAGCCGAATGAACAGTTCCAGGAGACATGCATCCTTGACCCACGGGATCTAAGATTCCAGCAAGGGACACAAGCAGCCAGCTAAAAATATAGACTAGATTCTATACGGCGTCAGTGACTCTCGTGAAGAAAAACAGGCATTCTACTGAGAAAGTGACTGGGGATGCTGTTGTTTTGTAGAGTGTGGCCAAGGAGAGTGTTTTGAGAAGGTGACATTTGAGCAGATTCAAGTGGAGTCAGAGCCAGCTGCGAGGCAGCAATGGCAAAGAGCCCGGAGTCCTGCTTGAGTGTGACAAGGGCTAAGAAGGATGGGGCTACGGAGGAGCTGGCACCAGATCACCCTGTGCCTTGTGGGTCATGCTGAAAGGCTTAGAGACTGACATGGCGCCCGACACACCGTAATTAATCGCATAACAAATAGTGACTACTTATTTATTCATAGTGGGCAAATGTAGTCATAAACCAGGATCATCCATCACTTCCATTGCGCTGCCGCCTAGCTGGAGTTCTCTGCACCGGTCCTATGATCCTAACATAGCTTAACACATTTGAAACGCTCATGGATACCACCAGCAAATGTTTTCTGTGGTATGTGATTATTCAGCCTGTTATTTTTCTATCAGTGGTGAGTTCTCTACAGAGATTTGAGTTGAAAAAAAAAAAAAGTACGAGCACTGAAAGGTTCTTCAGCTGGGACGCGTGACGGGGGAAGAAATGAATTAGTCGAGTCCTTTGCATTTTCTCAAGGACACCTAAATGTGGTTGTTAACGCCTAGCTGGCTAATTTGGAGGAAGGCCTTCGTACCTCTACACCTAGCAGAAGTGGGCTACAGTCATCACCATTAGCCACTCCTCCAGGTGAGTCTTCCATGCTCTTCCCCAAACTTGCAGGTCTCTATGCCACCAATAAAAGAGTCCTCGCCTTCATCCTAAGGCTTTTCAGAAGAGATATTTCCAAATGCAACATGCCATGACTCAACAGCACACACGCAGCATCACATTGACCAAAAGCACATTCTTCCTTTGTCAATGTATGACCACTGTGGTCACCATCAACCCACTGCCGACTTGGAGGTCTTTCCAACGCTTCCCATTATGTTTGGCTCTCCTCTTTTCTGGATACATGGAAGACAATGATCCCCAGCCCTCCTATGGCTGCCCCCCCACAAATTGGGCAGTTCCTGATGACTAACTCTGATTGAGGGGTATGTGTGATTTGCTGCTGATAGGAAGCCGCTGACTCGCTCTCCTCAGCTGCCATTCTGGGGGTGCTGTTTAGGTACGGTGCCTTACCTGTTGGCTTATGTGTGGTGGAGAGCTGACTCCTCCAAGAACAGTATGAGCTCGCTATTTATTGACTTTAGGTGCTGAAGGAAGGGATCTCTTACTGAGTTTATGCCACTGGATTTCTGTGACAACTTCTCTGAGTATCAGAACAAATCCCAATTCTGATCAACATATTATTCTTCAAGATTCTCTGACCAAAATTTTGAAGTTATATTTCATTTATATCTACATTGTGGGGGGCAGGAGAGACAGGATCTCACATAGTCATGTTGGCCTCAAACCGACTGTGTTGCCAAACCTGCATTTGAACCCGTACTCCTCTATAACTGGAAGTTTTTTTCTGTCTTCCAGTTCCCAAATAAACACTTGGAGGCTTATATTAATTATAAAAGTTTGGCTCATAGCTCAGGCTTATTACTAACTAGCTCTTACTTTTAAAGCAACCCATTTTTATTATTTTATAGTTTACCACAAGACTCATGGCTTGTTACCTCATATTTTGCTTTTCCAGTGGCTGTTTGCATCTCCCTGACTCTTTTTTCTCCTTGTATTCAGTTTGGCTTTGCTACCCAGCTATATTCTGCCCTGCCATAGGCCAAAGCAGCTTCTTTACTAACCAATGGTAATAAAACATATTCACAGCACACAGAGGGGCACCCTACATCACTCTTCCTGTCTCTGGCCCCCAAGTACTGAGATTACAGACATGCACCACCATGCCTAGCCTCTATCTCTATTTCTAAAGAAATAGGGTAGACTGTGGAAATAGTTCAATCTGTAAAGTGCTCGCAGAGCCAATATGAGAACCCATGAAAGCCAGGCATAACTTGAATGCTTATAATTCTGATGCCAGAGAATCAGATAGGCATAGCCCCAGGGCTAGCTCACTTAGAACACTGGGTGAGTTTCAGGCCAAGTCAGATACCTTATCTCAAATAGCAAGGTGGATGGCTCACAAGAATAACATCTGAGCTTGACCTCTGACCTCTTTCTCTTTAAGATATTTTTTATTGTTTGAGATACTGATTAAAAAAACAAACCCCTTTTTGTTGTTAGAATCAGGTGTACTGAGAAGGATCTCTGGTAAGCTTGGGGGTTAGAAACTAGAGATGGAAATAAATCTTTCAGGCCTGTCCTGCCAACGGCAACCTGTTTCCTGCTAATGTAGGAAGTTCATCAGCCTAAAAGGCTGACAGGTTGTGTGAAGAGGGGAGAACATTCCGGTTAAGATGGGGCTTAAGGATACAGATGGGCATGACTGGAGTCCTTCAAAGGCCTGCGCAGTCTGACGTGACACCTCCCTGTAGCACTGAAGATCATCTAGGAGATTCATGTTCCTTGAGATGACTGAATCTCTTGAGGAAAGGAATGGGTGCCGTTGGTGACGGTGTGGATCAAGTTTGTTTGGGTTTAAAACAGAGTCACCGGTATGGCCAAAAAAACCCAAACCAAACCAAAACAAATGTCTCACATCCAGGCAGTGGTTCACTTACTTCATCCATGGAGGACAGGGTCTGTACTACCTTGCACTGCAGATGGGGTAGGATGGAGGAGTGAGGGCTTCAGCGAAAGGAATTCCATCAAGCCTCTCTTTATTCTACCTTGTGCCTTGGTCCTTGGTCCTAACTTTGGAGTGGCAGGTTCCATTGAGTGGAGGACTGCCGATAATCAAAAGTGGTCCTCCTGACAGGAAGCTGGAAGGAGATGTTTTGGGGATCTGGGGAGGGCTGGGAGTGAATCGAAACGGAATTCGTTATGTGCACGTGTGAACTTCGCAAAGACTAAAAGAAATGTCTTTTTTTTTTTTTTTTTTTTTGCTTCTTTCTGCACAGTGAGAAGCAGACTAGCCAACAACAGGGATGTGTCACATCGGGCCGCACAGGCACCCCGGAAATTTCCTGATTTTGCTTTAACTTTTCATGCTAAAGGCATTTAAGGATTCTTCCACGATGCCTTCATGATTTTGACTTATAAAGGCTGGCAAATGTTTTAAGAACTCATCGGCTACAATCCTACTCATCACACAGTTTCTCTTCTTCTCCTAGCCTGGGCTCAACTGTGTTTAATTATCTGAATGTTCTCAATCTGAAGAAAACAGCTCCTGGAAAGGGAGAGAACTGGGGAGGCGAGGAGGATAAAAATGAGTTTCACTATCTCTCCCCCAGTGTGTCGGCTCTGTCATCCACAGTCCTGTTTTTGCCTGTTTGAAAACCACATGACATTAGAGAATCTTTTCCTCTCACAAACCTCAACACCATCTGGAGTACCTTCCTCTCCTCCTCTCCCCACATCTCTGGTCCCCCACCCTGTTTTTACTAACTCAGGAGTAAATTTCCCTTATTTGACTTATTCTTCCCTGTTTCTGGGCCCTTTAATTCTTAGGGGAAAAAAAAACAAGCAAGCAAGCAAACAAACAAAAAACAGAAGTGCATGAAGCTGGTGAGATGACTTAGTGCTTAAGAGCACTGACTTCTCTTCTATAGGACCTGGGTTCAATTCCCAGCACCCACAAGGCAACTGTCTGTAACTCTAGTTCCAGGGGATATGACACCTTCATACAGACATTCATGCAAGCAAAACATCATTGCACATAAAACAAGAAGAAGTACATCACTTAAGAAATGTTTTTTTTTTTTTTAAATGTACAGGTGTCAAGGACCCCTGGAGTCAAGATGTGTCTTCTGTGCTATATGTTAAATACTAAGAACCAACTCTTTGGACTTCCAACTTCCAATGTTATTGGGAGGTGAAAAGGACAAAGAAAAAAGAGCCATTCATCTGCCCAGGGAGCAGGACTGATAGCGCACGACAACAAACAGACTCAGTGCGTTTCCAGCAGCCCGTTTGTGCTCTGGATCAGGCCGACTTAGGTCTGCCCCTTGAGCATACTGGCTCACAGCTGTCCTCTCTGAAGATCTTTCAATAACAAATAATTTAAAAAAGATGTGAGCTTCATCTGATGATTAGCACTGGAGAATAATCTTTGTCTTACCTGGCTTATGTTTTGCAAAATAAAATACCGATATGGAATGATAAAGAGCCATTGTTCTCAAACAGCTTAAGGACTGGCTTTTACTAAAAAAATTCTGGGTCACTGTCACAGTCTTGGTAGTTACTAGATACATATCTATCCAGGTCCGTGAAAATGGGCCCCTGGTTAAATCCTCAACTACAATACAGATTCCTCTCAAATTGTAAAACACTTTATCTGCATTTTTGCTTGCCTGTCTCTGTCTTACACACACACACACACACACACACACACACACACACACACACACACACACCATCCTGCAGGAAAGACTGTCTACAGTTTGAAAACTCTGAATGCCAGCGTTGTCCTTTGCTCTACAAATTAGTGGAAGCATCAGCCTCACCGTCCCTGACACAGCTCAGGGAAAGTGATGTCCTCATAGACAAGGGGCTTCTGACACTTGTCTTTATTACCCTGCCATAAATTCATAAAGGGATGTCTGCTGGAGCCAGTTGGCAAATTCACTGCAGAAGCACCAACACCGATTTAATGACTTGTGTACACATCGTAAACTGGAGAATCTTTATACAAAGAAATCAGATAAATCAAACATGAGCTGAGGCTTGGGGAGAAGCAATTAAAGCTTTAAGTTAAGGGGGCTGTGGGAGGGCACAGTATCACATTAGAGCAGATAATAGAAAATGTGCTAATGCAACTACAGTATGTGCGATTAAATTAATTAGTAATATTAAATGTGTTTAAAGCAACATTTTCATCAACAGATAAATAGATAAGAAATATTTAGAAGTTTTGTTTCTTCATCCTATGTGTTCAAGCAATAAGAAAAAAACAAGCAACAGAAAACTGAAAGCCTAAACCCAAATCAAACTAGAAATTTCCAAGGAGGTGGCTCAAATCCAAAGGCCAGGGCCATGAGGTGTGGGGATGTAAAGTTAACTTACTGGCTTCTGGCTAGTATCAGAGAAAAAAAAGCAGTCAGAACATAAAAACCCGTTTGCTATCTTTCCTTTCCTGTAACATATTGAGATGTTTGGTGCCGTCCCATTTCTTCCCAGGCCTGGAAGGCTGGTGTGAAGGACCTTTCGGGTGCATTGTTTGCTGAGCAAGAATTTGCAGCCAATCTTGAAGACATGCTTAGGCAACATCTGCTAATAGAAGTTCTAGAATTATCTTAACATCTAAGAAGCCTCACTGAACAAAAATTAGCTTTCCTATATGCCAACGCGCCTCATCAACTGAAAGCTGGAAGCTAAATTTGGCTGTAAGAAACTGGCTTCGAACTCCATAAGTTTTGGGGCCAAATTCAGCCTCCTTTAACTTGTATTCCTGTTTCCTAGGGGGAAAAAGTTAGGTCTGTTCCAGTGACAGAGAGACTTCCATTTGTTCATCTCAAAGGAATAACATACCAGACTGGAGTCTTCATGACACAAAGTGCTTTTAAGTTCTCCCCGAGGGGAACACAATATACACAATGTATGTAAAAAGACGAAAATGAAAGCTGAGCGTTCCGGGGAAGGGTCAGAAATCAATATTTCTTTAACAACCTAAGCAACATGCATTACTCTTAATTCAAACACTTCAGAGACTTCCCGTTCTTTGTGAAGAGGGATTTTCACCTAATTGGGGTTGAAAGTAACGGAACATGTCTTCCTACCCTGCCTTCCGTTTGCTGCAAAATGAAAAAGAATAGAACGCCATTTCATGGGTCCCGCCATCCCGCGTTAAACTTACCTAAATGTCCTATTGTGGAGCGAAGGGGCAGCTAAATCTTACCACATCTCATAATGATCTCAATGGGATGTGCTAAAAAGAGAATGTGGCGTCCCTATGAAGACTGAAGAAATGGGGCTGGGGGGGGGGGGTCTAAATGTGAGACAAATGGTTGTGTGTGATGAAAACGAGGCTTTTTTTCCCCACGCTCTTCTACTGCAATGTCAATGAAAGCTAGAAAAACCAGAAACCATTTCAGTAGTATAGAAAAGTTGACCTAAACTGTAATTATCAGGCGTTATGCTGAGCCTTCGGAGGATGGACCTATGAGGGAACATATGCAAAGGACTGGGGTCCTATGAGCGTCTTCTGGCCCCGCCCCTCGGCCTATTCTGCAGCCGGAAGTGAAAGGGATGGCTGTAGAGGATGCTGTGGTCGGTCTAGCCTCTCTACAGCCCATGCTTCGGTGGCCCCCTATTGTTTCCAGCTGCAGAAGGAAGTGACTATCGCCACCGTGGGATACCAGATGGCTGGGTGAGCTCCAGAGGCCTCCTGGTCCATCGTGAGGATCATCACCTTTCCTGGCTCCCTTTGCTCTTGCATTTCCAGAACAATGCCATCATCCTGCTCTCTAGCATGCTGTTGCTACCTTCCTGCATGCCATCTCACATCTCTCCATCTATGGGGCAAACTGTGGGTTTTAAATATTGTCTGGATATCGAATTATCATGTCTTTAGATTGTATTGTATTAGAGTGTTTGTTTCTTTAAAAAGAAACAAAACAGCAGCAACAACAAAATCAAGATCTCTCTATGCAGCTCTTGCTGCCCTGGAACTCACTATGTAGTCTAGGCTGGCTTCCAACTGACAAGACCCGCCTTCCCCTGCCTCCCGTGTACTGGGATTAAAGGCATGCGCCATCACCACAGGCCTGATCATATTCAGTTCTAAAGTTTACTATTTGTGTTGCTGACTTAAGTTTTATTTATTTATTTATTTTTTTAAAAAAGCCAAGAAACGAGTTTTGGCTTGGGGTAGGACAGACTTCTCCACAGCTTCTGAAATGATCCTGTGCACAGCTCTGCCATTTTGTACTGCATATTTATGCAGAGTGGTATTCTCGTGATTGATGATTGCGAAATCAAAATATCAATCAACTCCGAAAAACACTGAAGATGCCCTGCATCCTGCAGCATGAAATTTTCAGCCGAGACTGACTTCGTCACAGAAAAATGGTCACATCTCTCTCGTTAGTACACAAATTTGCCTTTGCCTTTAATAAATGGGAAGATTATACATACGCCCAAAGTTGTTTTAAAATAAATTTCTTTATGATTTATTATCAGTAAATGTTTGATTTGTACGTCTGTTTTGCATAGTTGTATATGCAGTTCACATAAGAATTTCTCAGCTAAATGAGGTTATGAGGAGAAAACACCTGAGAAGTCAATTCTTGATGGCTTTAAGCAGGCCGGGTCAACCTCTCCTAGGCGGTTTAACTCGCTTTCTGGACGTTTAAACAGAAGCGAATTAACTTTTCTTTTTTTTTTTTTTTTTTGCATTTGGAGTAAGTGACCAGTTTGTGGATATCCTGGGTAAGTCTAATTTCTCCATCTGCATTTGCTGGGTTTGTTGTTGTTGGTGGTGGTTTTTTGGTTTTTTGTTTTTCGAGACAGGGTTTCTCTGTAGCTTTGGAGCCTGTCCTGGAACTAGCTCTTGTAGACCAGGCTGGCCTCAAACTCACAGAGACCCGCCTGTCTCTGCCTCCCGAGTGCTGGGATTAAAGGCATGCGCCACCACCGCCCAACGCTGCATTTGCGTTGAGATAGTGATTTTTATTATTTCTTTTTAATCCATTGTTTAGTTTTCTGACATTTTTTGTTGTTTTGTTTTATGTATTTGTTTTTGTTTTTTGTGTTTTTGGGGTTTTTTTTGACACAAGCTCTCACTATATAGCCCTGGTTGTCCTGGAAGTTACTATGGAGACCAGGCTGGTCTCGAACTCACAGAGATCTGTCTACTGGGATCTGTCTCCCAAGTGCTGGGACTAAAGACCTGTGCTACTACACCTGCCACCCTGTGTCTTTTTTTTAATGCTTTTATTTTTCCATTTCTTTTTATCATCCTTCACTGCAACCATGTATTGTCCTTACTGTCCTAAAGAGCTCCAGGGCTCTTATGCCTCATGCTATTCAGTCCCCTTAAAGTGACTAGATTCTCAAAAGCCTCCTATAGTAGAATGCTGAAGACTTCATTGTAGAGAATTGGTAAAAAACTATGCTACTTCTTTTTTAAAATTTAATTTTATACTCTAGTGTTATATGTATGTGATTTATGAGTGTGTGATGTGTGTGTATGTGTTGCATGTGTGTGATTATGGAGATGTGCCCCTACCTACAGAGGGCAACTGTCAGGAGTGGGTTGCCTCCTTCTGTCTCACTGAGTCGTATGTGTGTTTCATCTTATTTTTGTTTTGCTTTGCTTTGTTTTGGTTCCAACTGCTCTGTGTACTCTGGGCTAACGGGCCTTGGAATTTCAGAGCCATTCTGCCTCCCATCTCACTGTAGGAGGGCTGGGATTGCAGAAGCATGCTACCACACAGGTGCTGGGGATGAAACTCTGGTCCTCAGGCCGTGTAGCCCACATCTGTTTACCTTCTGAGCATCTCCCAGCCTACAGTTAAGTTGATTCTGCAGGTGAAAAGCAGAGAAGTCATGCCCTGACTCCTGATGCTGGAATCAGCTTCTCAGATCTACAAATCCACCCATTAGTTGACACTGTCTTTGTTATCCAGAACTAAGAAAATGCTTCTTTTATAGGTTGGTTTGAAGGCTGTCCTTTAAATCTCCCGTGTGTGCTAGAATTTATATGAATTTGCAGGTCTATCTATGTGTACCCACTGGAAGTCACAACACCTCTCTGAGCCTCAGTTTCTCCATCTCTGAAATAGGATAACTACCTACCTTGCAAATCCATGGGAGGGTGAGGTATGCTAATATAAGATTACCCTTAATATGGGCATTTACATGTAGAACATGGGATAATGATGCCACAGAGTTTGGGGATGTGGTCACAGGCCTTTCCACAGCAGCCAAACCTGTGGTTCAAGAACTTCATTTCCCTGGGTACAAGGCTGGCAGGCACCTCATACAACTCCTGTTCCAATCGTTCAAAGACACACTTCCATTAGGAACGAAGATTCATATTTCATCCCTGCTACCTCATAAAAAATATGTCTGGGGGCTTCTGTATTCTTAAATGCAGGAGGGGAGTAAACATAAAATTTCACTTAACTGCAAGAATTTCTTAGGGGTCCATAAAGATGTATTTTAAAAAATGACATGAATATGAAAATGCAAAGCTCCCATATATTCACAATTATCAGTCAACACATTAGCTGTAATGTATAGCCATCAATGAAGGGTTAGACTTGGTGCTTTGTACCTGGTAAGCGTTCAGAAACGAAGAGAAGAATGGGGGTGATGATTGGGTCAATGGATGAGTACATAACTAGCTGCACCAGGAAGGCACAGAGGAGCAAATTGAAATGACTCCCATGTTTCCGCACTGTTTGAAAAATGCAAATTCTTCATTTGAAAAGACTGCAAACTTCTGGAACAAACCAAGCTAAAACTGACCTTGCGATGTCTAAAGACTTGTGTCTTGTCTTTGGATGGATGTCAGAATTGTGTGTGTGTGTGTGTGTGTGTGTGTGTGTGTGCCTATATGTTGTTATGTGTGAGTTGGTATGGATGTGCTGATAAGTGCATGTTCATGTGTGTGTGTTGAGGTGTGTGCGTGCGCATGTGTGTGTTGAGGTGCATGCATGTTCATGTGTGTACAGTCATGTAGAGGCCAGAGATCAACCTTGGGTGTTGTTGCTAAGGAGGCTGTCATCTTGGTGTTTTATTTGCTTTTCAGGTTGATTTCTTTTTATTCGATTTATATGAGTATGTGCCTGCATATATGTGAGCACCATGTATATGCCTGGTGCTTGAGGAGGTCAGAAGAGGGTTTGAATCCTGTAGGAACTGGAGTTGTAGACGGTGGGCGACCTGGTGGCTATTTAGAACTGAGTTCAGGTTCTCTGCAAGAACAGCAGATGCTCTTGACCACTGAGTTATCTGTCCCTCCAGCTCCCTGTCCACCTAGTTTTGGAGCAGTGATGTCTCACTAGCTTGGGGCTTGCCTTGAAGGTAAGGCTGCTAGTAATTGAGCTCCAGAAATCTGCCTGGTCTGATCCTCCACGGTGCACGGTGTCTGCCTCCCCGTCACTGGGATTACAGGTGTCCATCATTGGGCCCAGCTTGTGTGTGTGCCTGAGTGCCTGTGTGTGTGCCGTGGTGTGTGTGTGCATGCGTGTGTGTGTGTGTGTATGTGAGTGTGTGTGTGAGTGTGTAGATTCTGGAGAACAAACTCATGCCACCATGCTCAGCCAGCAAGCGTGCTACTGACTGAGCTTTTCCAAGGGCTAGTTACTAGAATTTATAATGACATATAAATTAGATGAATTAGATGCCTAATTTAACAGAATTTCACTTCGGTTTTCTCCTCTGTGATTCCCAAATCTCACAGTGTGAGAGAATGTCTACATTTGACATCAACTTTATAAATTTCAATTATCACCAACATTTCAGATAAAATGGACTCCGGTCAGATTGCTAGGCACTGTGCAATACTTGCTTTTTTGTAAATTCAGAAAATACCATGTGTGCTGAAGTGAGATCTAGACACCAAAAGAATCACCCAGAAATCTTAAAAACTTGGTTTCACTGTTCTCACTTCCTGCACGTTTCAACCCGCCACAGAAACTGACCTCAACCAAGTCAGCTATCTCATTTGTTCCCTGTTTGGGGGGAAGGGTCATATTCTGAAAATCAAATTGTTTATATTCTGAAACCGAAGCCGTTTGTGTATATATAATACCAATATCCCAAGGAGTCCACCCCTCAATTCTTAAATTATCCTTGAGCTCTGACATGCTATGTAAACATTTAAATGAGAAAACCAGACACTAAAGAAGTGGTTTCCCAAATGGAAGGCATTTAGCCTCATTGAAATTGGAGGGGAAGCTAACACTCCCCTTGCCTGACGCTTCCTGGGTTTTGAAGTTTGTGGCTTGGGTTCTGTGGGGCCCTCACCAGATCAAGAGCAGACAGGCATGTGAGAAGCCGGGTCCTCCTGATAAACTCGTGGACATGCCTCATTTGGTTAAGAGCAGAACCATCTTCCTTACTCTGGTTTTCTGGGGGAGGGGGAATTGGAGTGAGGAAACTGGGCAGCCAGACGAGAGCGGAGGAACGGCAGCCACGCCCATCAGAACCGCTCTCCCAACCTTCGCGGTGCCAATCATAGCAAAACGCTTTTCAGATGTTCTGTTGACATGTGCTCAGGGGAGAAGAGGCACGCTCATATTTTCCAAAGGACCAAAATATCAAGAGATGGGAAATCCCTGAGCTGAGCAACCTTATTATCAAGGCTAAGGCAGGCACCTGGGGAATTAATAGCTGACATGCCTCATTTTAAACACCCACCATATGTTCCTGGAAAATGCAGCCATGCTACTTATCACTTTCTGTTTTTCCTTCCCCGGTTTATGTTTTGCCTTGAATAAAAACAGCATGAAAACACCAGCTCACGTTACAGGTACGCACCTCCTCTGTGGAGGAACTCAGCAGCATTTTTTTTCAGTGTTTTATTTATGCAACCAAAAGTGCTCTGTAAATCAGGACGTGCTGGCCAGTGCGAAGAATGCTGTGAGCTTCAGGGAGAAGGCGCGCATTCCCAACATCAGTCAGGTGTGCATGCTCCTCCCGAAGGCTAGCAGCTGGCTTCCCCCTTGCTGGCTTTGAAAACCTCAGTTCCATCTTTCAGCGCTCTTTAAATTTATTTAAAGTACAATCCTGGAGCTGCATAAGGGAAGGCGTCAGTTTGCAAATACGGAGTGTTTCCCATGGGCAACTGGCTCTAAAGACACAGGCATGCACACACAGAGACATGCACACACCCACACAGAGGCATGCACACCCCTTCCACACAGACATTCATACCCACACACAGGCATTCACCACCGCTCCCAGGCATGTCCACCCACACAGACATGTATACACACACAGAAGCATGCATGTGCACACACACGTAGTCACACACACTCATAGGTTTGTACCAGCATAGGTACATGCACAAGCACAGGCACACATACTCATGCTTGCACACTCGTGCACATATACACACACCCCTCCTGCATTCATTCATTTTCCCTTGCTGGATGACAGCCCACGCTAAGGAAAGACTCCAGTCACCTCTTCTCCTGGAGGTGCATGCTGAATGACTCAGCTCATGACCCAGAGCTGAGAGTCGACAGGTTTTGGTTTTGGCTCGTTTTGTTCCTTTCCCCCTTTCTGCTCTTTGTTGCTTTGGGTAGCACATGACAGGCAATGTTCAGGGGCACAGCCAGGTCCAGGATGAGGCTACGGTCACATGATGTCGACAATAAATGAGCAGAGAGCAGGAGTAAGTTCAGGAGACCAGCTGTACAACCTGGTGACTGCGTTAATGGCCACGTACTGTGTCCATGAATGATGCCAAGAGGGTAGAAATCAAGGGTCCTCACCACGAACAGTAACCCACAGGAGAGGCGGGGTATGCCTAACCATCCCACGGGTGTATGGACTTCAGAACACCATGTTGCAAGCTATAAGTGTATGTAACTTGGCCAATTAAAAGATAAAGTTCCAGTCAGATACTGTATGAAATAGCAAGAGAGATAGCAACTGCAGGAGAAACCGTGGCAATATGACTTTATGTATTTATTTCCACGAGACAGGCTCTCATGTAACCTTGACCTCTGTAGCTGAAGATGACCTTGACTGATCATCCCATCTCCGGTTCCCAAGCACTGGTATTCCAGACACGAGTCACCACCATTCCTGGCTTATTCATGCTGGGGATGGAAATCAGGGTCTCCTGCAACTGTTCTACCAACTGAGCCACGTCCCCAGCCCCTGCAGAGTGCTTTAAAAGAAGGCCCTTGGAACTGTGAGTGACTTCCTGTCACTCCCCTCCTTGTAGGCACAGAGGGGGTCCTATGTGCATGCTGATGCATGCCTGTAACAATGCACCTGTCTCCAGCCCCAGTGCGGCATTACAGCTCGGTGCCTAGACACCTACACAAGACCAAGAGGTAAGGGTTAAGGCTGAACTGCTTACAGATTTGCTATTGGAAAATTCACAGATTGGAAAGGGGTCCTTTTCATTTGTGCGTTCTCAAGGACTTACAGTGCGGAAGGGCAATTCCTGTCAACCTTTGTTGGTTACCTGCTGTGGGCACAGGGTGTGCTCCAGAAACAACCCTGCCTTCACACGCTGCAAACAGGAAATGCAGGAAGGCTACGAAGCTCACTCGATAATGCAGTTTAAGAAAGCAGACTCAGGGGGTGGGGGCTGGAGAAATGGCTCAGCGGTTTGGAGCACTGACTGCTCTTCCAGAGGACCCGGGTTCAATTCCCAGCACCCACATGGCAGCTCACAACTGTCTGAGAATCCAGTTCCAGGGGATCTGACACCTTCACACCAATGCACATAAAATAAAAGATAAATAAATCATAAAATTTAAAAAAAAAGAAAGAAAGCAGACTCAGGGCTCAGAGGTTAAGAGCGCTGACTGCTCTTTCAGAGGACTGGGGTTCAATTCCCAGCACCCACATGGCAGATCACAACTGTCTGTGACTCCAGTTCCAAGGGACACAACATGAAAACATAACATGAAAACAAGGGAAACATCCATGAAAAATAAAATAAAAAAATAATAAAACAAAATCTTTAAAAATAAGAAAGAAATTAGATTCCGCTGAGGACAGTGCCCTTCTGCAAAATATTGCCTACAATTCACTAAAGTCATGTTTCTCATGTTATGAGTATTGTTTAGAGGGTTTAAATAAAAACATAAAATAGGTAGCAATGAGTGATACACAGAAAACACACACACACACACACACGCACGCACACACACGCACATACACACAAACATGTCTTCCTGGTTGGAAGGGATAGATAGAAAACAGAAAAGCCAGACAGCACAGGTTTTGAGTTTGCATGGGATCAAGTTCAAATTTAAACTCCTTTTCTAAAAATCGAAAGCCTAATTGGAAGGTCCAGGGAGCGAGGATGCTAACTCCTCCTTTCACTCCTCTTCTGCGTGCACAACTGCAACCTAGCCCATCTCCTGCCTAGCAAGAGCTGCAAGTTGAAGGACCTGTGTCCCCTGGCCCCAGCAGGGCATGAGGGCTACTCATTCATAATTGGGGTACACTGTGCTCTGTGGGTGACAGCATGGATCAAATCTATGCCGTGCAAGATGATACACTCTACACAAAACATTCTTAAGAATCCACATTTCTTCTAAGCAAGCCAAATCTGTCTCTCATGTCTGGGCCAATTTCCCTGGCTTTGACAACAGCAGCGACAATGGGATTAACCCTTTGCTGAGTGCAAGTGTGTGCTGGAGACAGGGCTAGAAGATTGACATGCCGGCTAATCCTCAAAGCAATTTACAGATGCAGCATCAGAGCTGCTAAACAACCTGCCTGAGGTCACCCGCCTCTGCTGTGAGTAGCAGAGTCTGGAGGATCCCAGCCCGTCTGGCTCCAGGGCCCTTGGCCTATTGCTCCCTCACATTGGCATTGTGTTGCAGGCACAGGAATGTGTCTTCCTGAATTCTTGCTTCTTATGGAAATCATTTCATTTCGAGTCATTAGGGAAATTTACTAGTTGCTCACATGGAGCAGGTTCAGTTAGAAAATGTAGGAAAGCTAAGAGAAACATTTCAATTTGTTTCCTACTCAAAAAGCACATAGCTAGTATTTTGTATCCCTCAAGATTTTTTTTTCCATAACATTTTAGTTTGAATTGTATCTACACACATTTGGTGTCTGCAGCATTGACTACTATCTCAACTACTTTGCAAAGACGGCCCAAATATTTTCCTATATCAACAAACATATCTACTTACGACATTTTTGATGGTTGCATAATATTCCATAACAAGGACTATACTAAATGAAATGATTGTGCACAGTATTATAATTGAGATAAACAGCATTGTAACCGATATTTACTTCTTTATTCAATCTAAGAAGACACTTGCCAGGCAGTGGTGGTGGACACCTTTAATCCCAGCACTCAGGGAGGCAGAGACAAGTGGATGGATCTCTGTTAGTTCAAGGCTAGCCTGGACTACAGAGTTCCAGGAGAGCCAAAACTACACAAAAAACCCTGTCTCAAGAAAAAAAAAGACACTTGATATTGAGCTGTGGCCTCCATGTGTGTGCACATGCATGTGTGTCCTCATACATATCTTGAATTCTCTGGCTAGGCTACTGGCGTGACATTTTCCTCAGAACCCTGGTCAGCACCATTGCTGTGGTAACCTTTGTCGTGTGTTAATGGTTAGGTGGCGTGGACTTCCCCTTGCCAGTGTTTACTCTCTGTTTATTTTTTAGTAGAGGACATTCTAATATGCTTGCAGTGACAGCTCACAAAAGTTTGTGTTTGCCTGAAGATTAGGGACATTGTGAATTGTTTTCATGCAACTTGGTTACTTGTGCCTTCTTTACAAAACAAACAAACAAACAAACAAACAAACAAACAGGCCTATTTCGGTCCTCTTCCCAATGACTAAATTTGAATATACATCTCACTGAGAGTAAGTTGTTGGAGTTCCTGACATCTTTCATCTACAAATATCCTCCCCAAAGGACAGTCTACAGATATTTCCTCCTTTTCTGCAGCTAGGTTTTCAATGTGCTGATTCTTTTGCTGAGTGGAGGCTTTGCAGCTTGATGAGGTGAACATTTTTCTTGGTTTTGCTTTCATTGTCGTCTGTGTCCTGTTTCTGGTTGCAAGGGATGGCTTTCAGTTCTCACTGAATTAGTTGGTAGATGAGTGTTTGTCATATACAGGACTCATTATGTCCCTTCACTGAAGCATTCACTAGGAAGGGATGTTTTCTCTGAATCTGATGAGGCATGAATGGTTTTCAGCCTATACCCTGCTGGTGTTGATGTATCAGTCACAGGTCCACATGCAGCCTTGGCTTTCCAGGGTGGACCCAACTGCCCCTTGAGAAAACTTCTCAGTGTGCCCTGTGGGAAACCTTCTCAATATGCCATTGGATTGGGTTTGCTACTGTTCTCTTTGGGGACTATGCTCTGCCATCATTGGGAACACTAACTGACCTGTCATTCTCTCTCCTTGTGTGGCTGTCTGGCTTGATTCCTGGGGCAAGGCTGGCATCATAGCATTGAGCTTTAACACGTTAAACCGGAAAAGTTTAAGAACCAGTATGAATCCTTCCCATAATATTTAGAAGAATTTACCAGAGAAACCCTGAGTCCTAGATTTTATTTTTCCTTTTTTAAAAATTACTGTTGCTACTACTTTAATTTTGTCACAGATTCTTGCTTTCTCTTTCTTCAACAGTCATTTTCAGTGATTTATATGTATGGGTTCATCCATTTCTTCTAGATGGCCTGATTTTCTTACCATATAATTTCATTCACAGTAACTGTTTAGCCTAGCAATCTGTAGTGTCTATTGTGATGTCTCTTTTCCATTTACAATTTTATGAGTCTTTTCTCAATCAGTCTATCAAATGACTATTAATTTTGTCTTTTAGCTCCTTCTTAATTCCATTGACTTGTGCTTTACTTCAACCAAAGAAAACTATGACATTTTCCCCCACATACCTTAGTTATTGCTTTTATTAATATTTATTTTTCTTGAAAATAATTAATTACTCAACAGGGGGTAATGGTACAAGCATTTAATCTCAGTACTCAGGAGGCAGAGGCAGGCAGATCTATGAATTTGGGGCCAGCCTGGTTTACACAGCAAGTTCTAGAATAGCCAAGGTTACACAAAGAAACCCTGGCATGAAAACCAAAGCAAAGCATAACAAAACGAAAGAATAATTATTTGTAATCACCAATTATTTTTATTATCAATTAATTACTAATAATTAGCCTTCTGTATTTTTTTCTCTTACTCTTTACTCTTTGGGGGGTCTGCAACCCAGCTCCCAAATAATCACGTGGAGTCTTATTCTTTCTTATGAATGCCTGGTCTTAGCTTGGCTTGTTTCTAACAAACTTTTCTTAACTTAAATTGTCTCATCTATCTTTTGCCTCCAGGCTTTTATCCTTTTCTATTCTATATACCTTTTTTTTTCTTCTTACTCTGTGTAGCTGGGTGACTGGCCCCTGATGTCCTCTCTCCTTTTCTCATCCCCCTAACTTCTCTTCCCTGATTTCTCTTCCATGTATTCTCTTTCCCTGCCAGCCCCATCCATTCTTTCTCCTGCCTAGCTATTGGTAGTTCAGCTCTTTATTAGACCAATCAGGTGTTTTAGGCAGACAAAGCAATACAGCTTCACAGAGTTCAACAAATGCAGCATAAAAGAATGCAACACATCTTTGCATCATTAAGCAAATGTTCCACAGCATAAACAAAGGTAACACATCCTCAACCAATATTCCACAACAGCCTTCCTTTCTCTAGGCTCATGGCATCGCTTTCTAAATTTTCTATTTCTTCCCTCCTTCCTTCCCCTCCCTTCCTTCCTTCCTTCCTTTTGTACTTCTTTGCACTGAGGGGGAGTCATGCACACTTTCTCTCCTCTGTCACACTCTATTTTTCTACAGGAGTCATTCTGTTCTTCACTGTTCTTCATACACATCTTAACCTTTTGCGTGTTTCTTGCTTCCTCTCAATATTTTTGCCTCCTCTTTTCTCTCTATCTCGTCCTCTTTCCTTTTATTCCACACTTCTGCCACTTTACCAAGATCTTGCATTTTCATGGCATGGGACCTTGCTTAAATCATCTTCCACCTCTGAATCTACAGTTCACCGTGTTCTTAATGGCTGTGGTGGTCCTAATGCTGAAACCCAAGCCTGGGCAGCCAGTATTTGTCCATTCATGCTCTGCTGCTGACAGCATCTTCTCCTTTGGAGAATCTGCATCCTTGCAACACCCTTCCACAATCATTAGCTGCCCAAGAACTTCAATACCTGATTATCATGTAAAGGTGTAGGGGAAGTGATGTTTTATCAGAGCAGCTCTCAGGGCTAGACAGGGGTTTGCACGCAGGTTTCTGGTTGGCACAGTTCCTGGTTCACTGGATTTACGGATGATTGTGGCAGAGCAGAAAGTGCCTTCTAACCTCCCACCATACTGGTTCTTTATGCACGGAGGAGGGCATACACCTATGAGCTCAATCTGCTAGGCAAATAGGGTTATTCTCAGATCCTATGAACACTCATTTCTAATGCTACTACGATCTTTATCGATTGTCTTTTCTGGAGTCTGAGAAAGAAGGAGAGTAATCATATTAAACACTTACTAAATCCATGTTGAGGGTCTCTGTTTTCCAAAGTTTTTACATCATTTTATTTGGGAGATAGTCAAGTCTTGTTAATCATTAGCAAAAGCCAGAGATTGTTTTATTTCATTCCTGGGAGCCAAACCTCTCCTACTTAATACAAGTCAGTATTAATTAATTAATTACAGTTGCCACAATAGATAGTATTAGTTCCAAGTCTTTTGGGTTTCTAGCTCTCTTCAGTATTGTCCTCTAAGATTTTGAAATTGAGACATTACCACAAACTGTGTTTCTCCTTTACCACAGGTTTGCACTTAGACACTACCACTGGGGACCTCTCCAGCAGTTCAAGATATGAATGGCGAAAAACATCAGTGAAATGATTCCTAATGATATTCTCTTATACTCATAGATTGGCGTTGGTGCCTAGTCCAATTGACATCAGAGAGGCTTCCCCCAACAACTGATGGAAGCAGATGCAAAGACTCACAGCCAAACATAAGGTGTACCTGGGGGAATCCTGTGCAAGAGGCGGGAGGAAGGATTTGAAGACCCAGTGGTGTCAAGGGCACTGCAAGAAAACCCACAGAACCAACTAACATGGGCCCATGTGGGCTCATAGAGACTGAACTGACAGCCAGGGCGTCTGCATGGGTCTGACACAGGCCCTCTGCATATATGTTACAGTTGTGTAAATTGGTCTTCCTGTGAGACTCCTAACAATGAGAGCAGGGGTTGTCTCTGACTTTGCTAACTGCTTCTGGGACACATTCCTTCCACCAGATTGCCTCGTACAGCATTAATATATGAGAAAGTGCCTAGTTTCCCTGCAACTTGAGATATGGCTGGCTGATATCCATGGGATGCCAGCCTGTATCTGGAAAGAAACAGTGGAGAAGGAGTAGATGGGACAAGATGGGGAGGACTGGGAAGAAGGGGAAACGTTGGTTGCCATGTAAAAACAAACAGAAAAAAATGAATAAATAAGTTCAAGACAAGAGAAGCATAAAGAACTTTCTTCTTCCTAGGCTTCTAATGTTCTACCTGAAATGCTCCAGGGGCAGCACCTCACTCGGGAAATTTCAGCTGACTCCAGTTGAACCTAGCTTGCAGCTTTCCCCAGCATTCCCAGAATCCACTTCACCTTGCTCACTGAGTGCTAAGGGATAAGCACGACACAAAAATCCTCAGGGACCTGAGACCCGGCTCCTATGGTAACAGTGCCAACACTAGCTGAGTGTCACCTTCAAAGACAAGTACACCCCAACTCTACCAGGCTCTACCTCTGACCCCTAAAATCCGCTAAGCTCAGCCTATCTCTCTTGCTCCCTAAGGAAGTAGCATTCTGCAGATCTTTGCTTCTCTGTGCTGTGTTGTGTGTAGATTTTGCAGGTTCTTGACATGCTCTTTATCAACCATTATCTTGAATTCTCTGTTAAAATGACTGGTTTGTGTTCTGACTTCCTAGGCAGGGTGTTCTTAGGCGTTTGTAAATACAGACAATGTAAGGAAAGAGGGCTTGCTGCCTTACTTTTTGAGACAGGATCTCTACTATGAAGTTCCTGATTTAGCGAGGCTAGCTGGCCAGTGAGCTCCCAGGATCCACCTCACCTTTCTCTACTTCTACTCCCAATGCTGTGCTGGGCATTGCTCATTCCATGAGTGCTGGGGAATCCAAACTCACATCTGCATGTTTGTGCAGTTAACACTTGAGCCACCGAGCCACCTCCCCAGCCAATGGAATTTCTTTTGATAAAGAGGATATTGTATCTGAGAAATGCTCACTTGTCTTAGTGGAAAACAATGCTCAACTCTTAAGAAATGATAAAGTTGCAGTTATATGAAATGAATAAGTCTGGAGGTATACTGTAGAACATAAGGGTCACAGTTAGTATTGAATGCTGGAAATTCCCTAAGAATGAATGCATACAAATTGATTAATTAATGGAGCTAAGAGGGAAGGAATGAAATCTTATGTGATGGATAAACTTGCTTGATGGCAGTGATCATATCAACAACTATGTATGTATACTTGTGTACTGAGGCACCTTGAATTATACAGTAAAAATAGCTTTTAAAAATGTCACATATTTATTATCCTCCAAATAGGTCATAACATATTCTTTCTGGGGAGGGAAACTTGAGCCTAAAGCAACATAAATCTTGCTAGTTAATCAATTTCTTAGTCGTTTTGCAAATATGCGCTCCATGACAATAGCTGTCAGCTGACAGTCTTGTCATTTGGTTTGGAAAGCCTTTCAGACACAGCAGAAATATTGTGATTCTTACAAGTATCAGCCCCAGACAAGTGCTATGACTTTTCATGTAGTAAATAACAGTTGCGAGAAAAATAATTTGTCTTGGCCCAGAACTGCCTACCCCAAGGCACGCTGCATAAGTCGTTACATAGTGGGTTTATAGAAAAAAAGGAAAAGAAACTGGCTGTAGGACACATGTCTTCAATCCCAGCACATGGGAGGCAGAGGCAGGTTCATAGCTGCAAGTTCCAGGCCAACCAGGGACACATAGTGAGATCCTGGCTAAGGAAAGGAGGAAGGAAAGAAAGGAGAAAGAGAGAATGAGAGTGAAGAAAGGAAGGAAGAAAGGAAGGAAGAGAGGGACAGAAGGAAGGAAGGAAGGAGAAAGATAGGGAGGGAGGGAGGGAGGGAAGGAGGGAGGGAGGGAGGGAGAGAGGGATGTTTTTCAGAACTAGAAATTCTCACTAAACAACTGTTTGCTTTGGGAATATCTTAATAGCCAAGAACCACACCTCACCATAGGACGGTAACTCTTTTTTTGTCCCTTCAAATGGGATGTTCAAGCTTTGGCAGGTCCCTAGAACAATCTGTATCCATTAAGGATTTCCAAAGCATCTTAAAGAGGTCAATTTCTTATAAACCAAAATACAATGAATTTTTAATGACTGGGTCACTCTACCCTTCTTCAGGGAGCAAGACACGAGTGAAACCTTTAAGAAAGTAAGAAAAAAGAAAGAAAAAGAAAGCATAGCACAACAACAACAACAAAACCTAGGCTTCATTGTAGACTTTGGAGTTATTAGTTACTCTAAAGACAGTTCCTGTTAAGACAACTTGGATTAATCCTTTCACCTTTAAACCTCAAGCCACCACCAAAATTTTTGTTACCTTGCACACCTGATACTTCTTCCACCTAATTGCTCCTTAATGATCAGCAGACACTTTTAGAATGACATGAATTGAGAGTTAACAAACCAGGATGGAGGAAAACGAATGCTAGAGATGTGCCATGACCAGTTAGAGACCTCCGGGGCAGAAGCAAAATAGACTTCCATTTCAGAGTGTCGCTGGGAGCATCGTCATGGTCATCTACTTTGCCGTCTACAAACTCATTTGCGTTGGCACCTTAGAAAGTACAGTTCAAGGAGACCTGGCTTCCTGAATTTACCTTCTGGATCTTTGGTCTAGTCTCAGTTTCCTCTCAGCTCCTGTGGCTTTCCAGTCACACAGGGTCAACCTTCATTGTACCATGCTGATGGCCCAAGCGTGTTTTCTGCCCAAGGTTTTTGGAACTACCCACTCTGGCTCTTCCCTGGCCCCCTAGTGCTGTTCTCACTATTGTCTTTTTGAAGGACTGTGTTCATAGTGCTGTTTGGTTGATGGTTTAGTGCATTTGTTCAGTGGCTAGCAGGGGTTTTCTGAACACTCTATGGCAAATCTGATGGGGTGGATACTTGAAAATAGGGAGTCTCATTTTTGTACACATTCCCACTGCAGTACCATTTGAATTAAAAGTTAAACCTGCCAGGTAACTTAATAAAAAGTCTACACTTTGTGAAATCTCTGGGGTAAAAATTTACTTTTGTCAAACAGAAAATCAGCTAATGGAATCAGTATAGAAATAGATGAAGTACTTGTAAGTAAATGCTCTTCAGTGCCTGAGCTATGAGTGCTATCTGTTATTTGCCTAAATCGCCTCCATGTATCACTTTTTGGTATGTTTGTTTTTATTTGAGATTATTTTGCATAACTGCTTCCTATCTGAAGAACTGATGAGAAAAGGAAAGATATCAGAAGTCGTATGTCAACATGCAGCTTACATGACCAGTTTGTAGGTTGGGCTTGCCAGTGTTCCGGCAAATATAATCTATACTTATTATAATTAAGTACCAAGCAAGGCACTCATTTAAAGAATATGACTTCAGCGATTTACATATATTATAGAATTTTTAGAAAGAAACATAAATTTAATAATCTTAGCACAATAAGACAAGATGTGAGCACCGGAGGGAGGAGCACTTTGCAGAAAACAGCAGAGGCTCATGTGGAGAACGAAGGGGTGAGCTCTGTTCTTCCGGAGAGATGCAAGCCTTGACAACCCAGGAAATGTAAATGCAACATGTGCTGAACACAAGACGGCCTGGATGCTTGCAGGGATGAAAACAGGAATGTGAATTCGATGCCTCTTTCTTTTCTGTGAACTGGGGGCATGTATCGCCATTCCTCAGCCTACCTCATGAAAGCACGGAGCTTTCCCTTCATGTTAAAATATATTACTTAACATTTGAGTATGTCAACACCACATTAGGCACTTTGAGAAAACAAAATTAGCCGTGTTTCCTGCTTGGGGGATTTGTTTACTAAGTATCAGACTTAACAGTACGCTGTTCCATCCCCGCCATGCCTAATGCTCTATACAGCAATAGTGTCTCTTAATTCCGCAGTTAAATCACCAAGAATTTTTTTTTAATACAAACTCAAAGAAATACTCTTTAATTTAACATAAAACTTTAGAAGTTTGGTTTGGGAACATTCCACATCCTGTTCTGTTATCCTGGGATAGAGCCAGGGACTACATTTAAATGAAACATATTGAATGTGAGTCTTGTCATAAGGCAAAAAGGGACGCCATTTTTTGCGTGCTCTGACGTCACTCATAGTCTTGTAAGTGGGGCATTTAGCAGAGAGCTTATGTCTTGCATGACAGGGCCTAGTTTGCACCATTTAAACAGGGCAGCGGGAGAAAGAGTCTGAGCAAAGCGAACACAAACCGCTCCAGACAAAGCTTGGTTTTGCCATGTAAAAATGTTTACAGGCTGTAGGCTAAGACCCTTTGTGGGCGTTGGAGATGTCAGGCAGACTTGAATGAAAATGCTTAGGCTACTCAAGCTTGATTCTTCATGCAACGCTGAAACCGCACACTGAAGTGTCCATCTCCAACCCCAGCTTGCTTCCGCCCCACGCACTGCGCTTTCAGCTTTAGCAAAGTTTCTTCCCACTTTTGGGTCTGCTTGACTAACTCTCCTTGGATAAATAGACTGTAATCAACGGGATTAATTAGTCTAATTAGCTCAGCATTTCTTCCTCTATACTTAGAACATGAAAAGTTCATAATGTTCAAATTAATAATTCAACACTGATTCCTAAAGTCTTCTTAAAAAAAAAAACACAAAATTTAATAGTGGCAGGAGTTACAAGTTCCGAATATTATAATTAAGCAAGCAGATGTACAGTTTGAAACGGTGCCTCGATGGATATGAACATGTCCTCAATAAATTCTTGCTGCAGTTTGATTTGGGGGTATAAATTTATGAACAAAAATAACCAATTAAGATAATTGTCAACATACACTGTCTGCTAAAGGGGTCTCAAACTATCTTTTTCTGTATTTTGTTGAAACACAATATTCTATACATTTACCTGTGGTTTGGAACAAAGTCATCCAATAATTTAACTGGTGGGTCTTAGTCATGAACCTTAAATACAGTTCAAAGTGTCAGTTTCCTGGATATTTTACGCATATATTCTGGAGTGTTTGGCCCAGAAAGTTCTTGTTCCCATTGAAGCCAGGTTAGTATTTCATGGACAAAATAGATCTTACTTGAAGATATCAGGTCTTGAAATGGTTTCTGGATACTTTTAAACCAGAGAGTGTAATACTTTCTCAGAACAAATACTCGTGAAATTAGATAATTTCATTTTGCAAACAATCTGGAAAAGATTTGGAAGAGGAGGAAGAGGGGGAGAGGAGGGGTGGTGGGAGGAATTTGCTTGTGCTTTCTAGCACAGATTCTGAGTTTTGCCTTGAGATGTTTACAATTGGAATAATCAAAAGGTAATCATATTACCTAACTTTGGATAGAAAATGTAAACTAATTCCGAATCTCCAGTCTTTCTATCCTTCTTGCTAAATCGACAAGTTGTCCTAATGGAGAGAGCACATGAGCCGAGTTTGCACACTGACTCCCCTACCAAGCCTTACAAAGTGTCTGTAGTGGAGGATTGCCATAGAGTCATCTTGTCAACAGAAATGCTCAGCAAAAGGTCACTGACAAAAGCAAAGACTACCGACACACAACATCACTTGAAACCACTGTTGGATGTTGCAAAGGTCTTCTTACTAGTAAGGGGAGAAAGCCTTGGAAGAGTTCAATTCCGGAATCTTTCTCTACTTTGCAATTATTTAAGTGAGACAAAATTTGTTGTCCAGGATTCAAACCTTTAAGTAGCACATACACTTCCACTTAAAGACAATGTACTAGGGCAGCAAGATGGGTGAGGGGTAAAGATGATGGCCATCAAGTCTGAATGCCCAGGTTAGGTCTCTGCTTCTTACGTGGTGGCAAGAGAATGGCTCCCCCGAGTTACCCTGGGATTTCCAAACACATCCATGCTCACTTTCACTTACATGTTTGGCTTCTTTGTTTGTTTTGGTTAGGTAGGCTTGGGTTTTGTTTTGTTTTGTTTGAGACAGGGTTTCTCTGTGTAGTCCTGGCTGTCCTGGAACTCACTCCACAGAGTAGGCTGGCCTTGAACTCATAGAGATCCACCTTCCCATGCCTTGAAAATGCTGAGATTAAAGGTACATACCCCACACTGCCTGCCTTGTTTTTTCTTTTTCTTTTTTTAAGTATGCTTTTGTCAAAAGTCTCTTGGGACATCAACATGTAAGAGTAAGGAATGGGATTCCTGATGCCCTCCCTTTTGGTCTTCTCTGCAGGGAGAGATTTCCCAGCGTACTTCCTTAAGGAAATGGATGAAAGCATGTTCTGTTTGTTCTAAACAAAAGGCTAGATACAAACAGAATGACGAGATTTGACGATTTCAATGATTGCCTTCATCTCCCAGTTAGCTTCTTTGTTTTATGCATGAGGAATACCACCTCATATGTACTTACCAAACAAATGTTTATGTCCTAGAAGCATTATTAGAGAATGGCTGTGTCTATGTGCTGCTCCAAAAGGCAGAACCCTAGGGTTAAGCATTTCAGCCCGCTTAAAAGTCAAATTTGCACAATCAACCGCAAACCTCATCTTCAAATACCTTTCGATGAGTACAAAAGAATCTTCTGCTAAGATTCAAGTAGGACCCACTAGAAAGCTTGAAAATACCAATAAAGACAATGTCATTGTACAACTGAATATGTAAAATATGGACCTTCTGCGAACAGCTATTTCAAAGGTGAGTCTAGTCACCAGGTACCAATGCAAGCGCTTACCAGTTTCTTACACAAGGTGTGTGTGGGGGGGTAGAGATGATCTTTCAGGGTTCCCAACAAAGTAATTTTAGATGAACCACTTTGTTTTACAAAAGGAGGAGGAGGAGGAGGAGGAGAGAGGAGGGAGGAGGAGGGAGGAGGAGGGAGGAGGGGCATTTCTTATGCTCTGCTCGCCTATCCTCCTCCTCCTCCTCCTCCTCCTCCGCCTCCTCGCCTCCCCTCCAGTCCTCTCCATGAAGAAGAAGAATGAAACCCGTTGCACACATCTCTATTCCCGATGTGTATGTGGGTGGTATAGTTTGGGGAACCTAACAAGAGTGGTGCTTGGTTATAACCTAGGCAGCAAGGGAAAGCATTTAAAAATACTGTCAAAGATTCTGGCAGGAAAAACTGTATAAATATACTGCAGACTCAAACACAAGTGAGCTGGTTATAAAAAGAAAAGAAACTGCAAATGAAAACCTCAAAACTTCTGCCGTCACGATGAAATAGATTGCAAAAAGGGGACTCTTATCACGGCTCTTCGGAACCCTCAGTTCCGAAAGCCGACGATGTCACCTTCCACCCAGGTGATTGGCGGGCCCATCTTCACATAGTTTGTGACATCAGTTATAAGGCTACCAAATGTCTTGGGAACTTTCCCCTCTAATCACTCCCGAATCCACCCAAATTGCTTTTAAATTATTCCATGTGCAATGGTAAATTTTTATTGCCGACATTTTTTTAACTTCGATTTTAACATAGATATGTCAGTTTGAGGTAGAAATAATTAGATCCTACGTGGGTTTTGAGGTAGTACATTATTTTATCAGAATTTTTTCTTGTCGTGGCAAAGATGTGAAGGTTTATGCCAATTTCAAGTTAATTTATTTCATTAAGCAGCTCATTCTGGGCATGGAGGTGTGCGGTTTTTAAACACAAACATGCATATATGCAAGAACATCAATGACACTCTGCAATGTTCCTTCTGAAGTGTGTGTCTTCTTTTTAACATCTTTCTATGAATAATATCCAGCATCATGGACCTTGAACACTGATGACTCTGGCTAACGCTTTTATCCTTTGCTTGAAATTACAGGATCAGTCTAGCCAGAATTTATGAGAACCAGACCTCAGACCTCACATAGCTCACATGTGAGACCATTAGGCATCTAACTACCTCTGAACAATTTCGATGCATTATCTCGCCTTCTCCCTGGGGCACAAACTTCACTCGTCCATACTTTTAATATATTTTGTCTGCATGAAGCAGATCGAGTTATTACATGCCAGCGGATCACAACTTAGAGACATTTCATTGCCCTACGCCGATGCAGTGACCACCTCTGTTCTCCACCCCGACAAGCAGCCAAAGGGAAATCATCCATACCGCAATGTCTATAAATTACCGCTGCTTTAGGGAAAGTCTATGGATAATTTTGCCTAAACAAGTAGCCATTTTCATAGAGTCCTCCATACAGACCTTATTTTTAATTGTCCATCATTTCAGACTGCCTAGCAAAAGAATCTTACATAAACGACAATCATCTGATTTTTACTTTCTCCAGTGTGACTTTCACCCCTTAGCCATCTTTTGTCTTTAATAATGGTTTTTACTTGCAGATTTCTGAGACTTTCAAGCTAAGAATTCATTTGCTCTTCACAGAAAATATCAGTGATCAAGATCAAGATGAATTGATCTTTGAACTCTGTTAAGCCTTTCACTCATTTTGCAAAGCCATTACGCTATTTTCTTTCATAATTTTCTTCTCCTTTACCAGCTGAACAGGAAATAAGGATGATCCTAGCCTGTCCCTAGAGATTGTTCATCAGATAGTTCAATTTATAGCTCTTAAAAAAAAATCACAACAACAAAAATGGGGCAAGTGCATTTAGGAATGTCATACTGTATCAAACATTATTATTATCATTATTATTATTATTATTATTGTGACATATGAACAAAAAGATATAATTTTTTTCTCATTTTGATGATTTTTTTGTTAATTTTTTTGTTAATTAGGCTGGTGTTAGATCTCTGGGGGTGGTTAATCCTTTTCTAACCTGACCTCTCTATGTGCATGCATACGTGTGTGGGTCTATGTCTATGTGAGTTCGTGTATACGTGTGTGGGGGTCCATGTGTATGTATGCATATAGTTTTGTCTGTGTGTGTGCATGTGTGTGTTTAATGTACTGATTAATAACTGTGCTACTTTTCTTTTCCCAACAAATACTAGGCAAAGGAAGAACTAGTCACTGTTATCTAAAACAATTTTCTCATTTAGTTCCAAACTAAAACAAATGGCTGCGAAAGGTCATTAGCCTCACAGACTAAAATTGTTTTGATGGAGTCCAGCTTTCCATTCTGTTGACAAGCATCTCAATTCTTTTCAACAGCTCTGGGTGTCCTCAGGGAAGAATGCAGACCAGTCATCGGCCAGGAGGCCAGTGTCCCTTGGTGACAATCTACAGAGCTACCAAAGACCCAATTCCCTCCACCCTTCTTTTATCTGCCCTTTTGATAACTAATAATGTAAATGAGCCTTTGCTGCAGATTGGATTCTCTTATCCTGCCTCCTGCTTGGCAATATGAAGTCTTCAGCCTAATTATGAGCTTCTCCAGAACAAACTCAGGGAGCTGAAGAGAACATGTAAAAGTTTAACAAGATTTTCTCCAAAAGGCAAACACCGTATTTCCGTCTTACTAGTTGATCAAATCTCATGTCTTTAATTTTTACCAGTAAATAAGATTCATTGATGAGAGAATGCATGGAACCCTGGCAGGTGATCTGACTTTCCTGTGCTCCCCTTGCTGCTTGGCCATCTCAGGTAGACTGATCTTAGGCCAAGATCTAATCTGCCTGTTTTATTCCCCATCATCTCCTCAGCTAAGATTAATGTACATCGAATCATCCTAAGATTGCACCTTTGCATTTTGGCCTCCTGTGGCTATTCACACTCTGAGATTTCCCTTGCATCCTCTAACCTTTCCAAAACCAGACAGCCAAAGAGAGCTGCCAGTCTAAACGGGAAGGCCTGAGGGCAGGGAAAGTGAAACCCCACCACGGCTGGGAAGTTCAGAGCAAGAGGCTCTCACAGAGATAGCTCAGGGATTCAAAAGTTGAAAATATAGGTTCTATTTTGAGCCCTGCCTTGAGCATGTTGCTCTTTTTACAAAAACTGCCAGATGTGAGAGGGAAGACTGCTTACTTTGTGGTGTGTTTGAAGAATTCTTAATCAGAGAATCTGATTAAGGCTAAGAACGAAAGTCAGCTAACAGCTCCTTTACGAGAGAATAAAGCAAATAAACACACTGTGCGGAGGGGCTCAGGGGCATTCTGGGTTAAATTTTATTGTCTGCCTTCAAGCGGAAGAGCACCTCTGCCTTTTGCCAGGGAGCAAAGGCATTTTGCTAACTCTATGCTAGGAAGGATGGGAGATCCCAAGGCAGGGCATCAGGAGGGTCCATGTGTGACAGAATCTCTGCTGATTCTTAAGCCATGTCTCTAAACACACACACCAAGGTGCTGTGGTCCCCAGGTACTGGGCTTCAGACCACTAGGACTGGAAAACTCATCACCTCAGCAGACAGCTCATTCCACACTCAGATAACTAACTTGTGCTGCAAAAGTGCTGACTGGGGTCAAGCTGAAACCCGCAGCCCTGACCTCCACTGAGCCTCGTCCCTTCTCTGACACATCGCAGAGCAAGCCCACTTCCCTTTATATGTGGGGTGACCTGTCAAGCACTTACTGATGGCTCCAATTTGAGCATCTCTGTTCCTTCATACCCTTCCTCACACCATAGGACTTTGGGGAACATCACCTGACTGGCCATTTCCCTCACTGTTGCTTCAGGTTGTCATTGTCTCCTTTTGAAGTTGGAGCTTGGCTGGTCCCATAACAGTCTGATTCTCTGCTGACATTTGGAGTGTTCCCTCTAGATATTACCATACTCCCTGTCAGCGAAAACCCCTCCTCCTGTCACGCAGCTCTTGCTACATGCTTGTATTATTGACTTCTCATATTGAAATATTCCTTATATTTTATCTGCAGTTTGATCTTGTGAGAGGTGGTCCATCATTTCAAACCTAGGGCAAATCTTTTAGCAGGAGAAGGGCTAAGTAGTTTCCAGCCTGAGGAAAGTGCATTGCTCTCAGGGCTTCTTCCTTATCCCAACTCATCACACGTCAGCCACGTGAGAGCCCTGTGAGGGAGGTGTGTGCTTCTGCAGCGCACCTAGGACACCAGGGCTGGGAGACTGAGAGAGTGGCTTCTCTTCCTACTTCTGGGAAGTGGTGAAATGATGTAGATTTCAGAAGTCTAATTACAGCTTTGCTATCGGTTCTCAAGATGTCTTTGGATTCCGCTCTTGGCATTGAACATATTGACTTTCTCCTTCTTAAGCAGAAACCAGACAGGGTCATAAATGTCCTCAATCATTCATTTTTCTAAAAGTGATTGCATAGAGCTAAGCTAAAAATAACCCTCTGAGCTTGGGTGGCAATTCTGTGTGCGTGCATGCGTGTGCGTGTGTTTTCCCTGTACACAGCCATCTTATTCTATGATCCCTTTTCACCTTGCTCACAGACAGCTCACTTGTCCACTTATTTCACATATAGAGTGCCTACTGTATGCCAGGCACTGGTTCCGGAGAGGAACCAGACATGGTCACCACGGCAACACGGTCAGAAGCCAATATAGGCCTGGTTTAGTTGCCCATGACAAACCAATGCTAACTCTTAGCAATCAGTGGTTCCTTCTTTTAAAGGAGGGATTGAGCCAGGAAAATGTGGAAAGGACACACCAGCGGTGTGTCCCTAAGTGTAGACACCTCAGTCTACAGTGAACCAATCCTACTAACTGGTAAGTTCTCACTTTCAAAAAAAACACGGTCAAGGTTTGCAATTTTTCAGACACATATTAAGGATCTTTTCTTCTTTATAGTCACGGGCTTACTTGACCAAGCCACACATATGCAGAATCCATTCAAAAGATGAATCAAACCCCATCAAAGTGAAATTTGAGAGTTATCTGAGGAATATAATTTCTGTCAATTGAGCAACTCCTGTGCACCTGGCCCCGTGTTGAGCATTTGGGTTTAATTTAGTTCTAGCGGTCATTCCATGAGAAGGCAACTTTTCAGCTGCCTTTGGGGGAAAAAAATGTACAACTTTTTTGGGGGGTACCTGTAAAAAAATTAAAAGACTTGAGAAAATTATGTCCCTCAACTGGCAAGTCAAGCGTCCTCAGACCGGAACCATCTGACTCCCAAAGAAACGTTCTTTCTACCTCCCTCATGGAAACAAGTTGTACCTTTGTTTCTTTTTGTCGTCAAATGCTCATTACTCAGCAAGGACATATTTTAAATGTCGGGGGAAAAAGAAAGGAACAAATTTCCTATGGTACCTAAGGCACCTTACTCTCATAGCCAACAATTTGTTCAGGCTTCAGTTGTTCCTTTGATTCGATTAGTAGAAAGCACCTAGAGCAAACCCTTCAAAGTGATAGGAAGGACTAGCAGAAGGAGGAACGTGTGGGCAAGAGGGAGTAATGGGGATGGGAGAGGTGTAAAAAAAAAAAAGCCAAATTTTAATGATAAGCACAGATCAAAATTTCATAATGAGACCTACTAACTAATACACAAACTAAAAATAGAATCTTAAAAACAATTAAGTGTGTTGGCCACATTTCTGTGGTCCCGGCACATGGGTTGCGAAGATGGCAGAATCAGGTGAGGATCATCTTTGGGTAGGGCTCATCAACTAACCCTCAACAGTGAGTTTCGGGTCAGCCTTAGCTGCAGATGACAGTCTAAGCAAGCTAGCAGAAAATGTGTCCTCCCTTTGGCTCTTGATCAGGAATAAAACTCTCCTTACCACCAGTCATGCACGGAGGCCAGGCTAAATTCAGCGAGAAGCTGCCCCTCTCCAGAGTCCATGGCAAAGAGCTTCCACTGCGGCTGGATGGATCCCCTCCTAGGCAGTCTTCACGCCATCTCTAGTAACTTACTCCACTAAAAACTTCCAACCTCCTGACTTTTCTTGAAGAACCCTCCCCAGTCTGGCTTGCATCACCGAAACCACTTCTCTCTTCCCACTCACCCTCCATTTGCAAACTCCAGCTTCAGGTGTGTAACCTCTGACATCCCTGATCCTTCCCCTCTCCACGCCTCCTCGCCCTAATTTGAATTCCCCCACTGACTCCAAGAGTCATCCGGCTCCACATCTTTCCTCCTCTTCAAAAGAATGTTTTCTCAGCGCTGTTCCATCTCCCTGCCCCACTAGCATCCTCTCTATTTTCATAGCTCTTGAAAGAGGAGGTCACTTCCGGACCCCCTACTTGGCCCTTCCCTCCTTACAATCTGGCTTCTGCCCTTGTCACTCCAATGAGACTCCACAGACCCAAAGGTCACCAATGACTTCCTCATGGCCAAATGCATTGGTATTTTCTCCCATTTGACCCTTGACCTTTCCCGTAGACCCCAACAACTGTTGGCTAGGCATTTCTTCTTCATTAACATCTGTTTAGAAATTACCTTATGCTAATAACAAGATCATGCCTGAACTGAGACTCCGAAAATGTTTTTTCCTCAACCTCTCTTAGTTGCCTGTTGCCTTCTTGAGTCTTTCTAGCTCTCCTCATTCAAGAATGTACCCTTTCCCAAGGATCTAGCTGAGCCCTCTTTTCTGTGCTCCTGGCTCACAACACAAAACCTCCAAAACCTCTAGTTATTACCTCTGGGATCAGTCCTGAATTTCCCGTTCCAGCCCTCCAACACAGCAGTCCTGCATTTCAGAAGTCACAGAAAGCCCCAATTTCCTAGGACTTGCACAACCAACTCAGATTTGCTCACAGATCATTCCTCTTAATTCTTTTAATGGCTGCCAGCCTGACAATAGGAAGGGCCCGCACTACAGTAGCATTTTAGGTTACTCCCCTCTTCCTCATTTACTGCACCTAGATTCCTCAGGACCATTTCTCATGCCCGTCTCTTCATTTCTACCCATTACCCTAAAGTAGACTTAGTCATGTCTCCCTGACATTGGTGGGGGATGCAGTGCAACAAGCAAGTGCTCATTTAGCAGGCATCAGTAAGACATCAACAACATACGCGCGCACAAACACACACACACATACACACATTCAAGTGCACTCACACAAACAAAATGTTCCCCCCCCCAAACCTCTGCAATTTGGGCAACGTGAATAAATAGCATCCACTATACTGCTGATTTATTATTTAAAATCTAATATATTATTTTAACCTACACCTATCCATCCCAATAGTTCATAGAATCAGAGAATTGATATGTAAGATTATATATATATATATATATATATATATATATATATATTTGATTTTTCAAAACAAGACTTCTCTGTGTAACAGTCCTGCATGTCCTGGAACTCACTTTGTAGACCAGGCTGGCCTCGAACTCACTGAAATCCACCTGCCTCTTCCATAAGTGACATTTTCTAGTATGTTTTTAAAATTACATTATCACTAGAATCTGAACACTTCTTAAATTTACTATGCATAATATAAGTAATACACTGCCCTTTTTTTTTGCTCTGTGTAGCCTTGGCTGTGCTGGAACTCACTCTGTAGACCAGGCTTGCCTGAAACTCACAGAGATCTGCCCGCGCCTGCCTCCCAAGTGCTAGGATTAAAGGAGTGTTCCACTACCTCTCCGCTGAATAGACCTGCTAGCCCAGCACCACCTTCTGCTGCTTGGTCCACCTCATCTCTGACTTAATGGAAGGAACCACAGTGTCTTCTCATCACCACTTCCCACACTTTCCTGTCCTTGCTGGCCCCACGCTCCGCGCCCCCATCACCTGCCCTCACACCTGCCCTCAAAGTCTTCCCTCCCCTCCCCATCTGCAGCCTCCTCAACCCTCCACAAATTTCCTCAGCTGGAAGTAATCTTTCTTTCCTCCAACTTTCTCCTATGCCCCTACGTTCCCTCTGACATCTTTGATTTTCTACTTTTAATTTTTACTCTATCAGCATGTTTTTTCTTGCACACGTGTTTAAATTCTTTGTGGGAAGGCTCTTGTGCCCACTTATCTTTGCATCTTCCTGTCATTGAGTGGAGTATTTGCTCATAGTGGCAAAGACCAGTAAATACTGATTGACTAAATGAACATACAAGCAAGGTAACAAGGCTTTTCAGTTAATGCAGATTTCTAGGAGACATCTTTTTCTAACACTGCCTCTGAGCTTTGATGGTGGGGATCCTGGAGACGAATACTGATCTTATGTGGCACATCTTGACCTTCATAAGAATGCAAAGTGTTTTCGTCACCCCAGAGGAAGAGGGACTGTTGAGACTGATGAATGAATTTTACTCATTTGGCTTTTTTGTGTTTGTTTGTTTTCAATGGATATATGTATAGGAAGTGCCAGAAGCAAGGATTACCAAACAAGATTTTACTTTTTCTGAGCTGTCCTTCCAGTGGCTAACAAACAATATGGAAATGTCATAAAATGGTACTTTTGGAGGACTGACATATCTCCAGGGATGACCGCAGCTGTGGGCGTGCTCTGGGCTCCCCTGATTATTCTCTTTCAGCAGCGACTCTCATTCCTGCACCTTCTCATCTTGATGAACCAGTGATTCTGTGTGGCCCCCAACCCTGAAAATGCATCTCGGGAAGCTGAAATCTTTGTGTGTCACTTTTGCTCAAATACAATGTTAACAATTCTTCCAGTCTGAGAAAAAGACCATTAGATGAATTTTCCATCTTGCTGTTAATAATTTTAGGCTTCAATATAATTCCACTCATTAAACTTATTTCCTTGCGTTTATAAGAGAAGGAAGGCAGACGTAAAAACAAACAAACAATATCAATAACAAAACAAAAGAATGCAAGGTTTATTTCACTTAGAGGTCAAAGTGGTTACAGAAGATGCCTAGCGTCAGGGCATCTTCTGTAACCAGATTCCCATAAATACCAATCAGGCAATTCCTGCCCTAAGAAGTTCACCCTAAGAAACTTTTAGAAACTTCCCCTCTTTCTAAATTCTTTTCTGGAATAGTGTTCTCACAGCAGCCTATACTACAGGCTGAATGTCTTTGTCTTCCCGAACTCCCATGCTGAAATCCCAAGCACCAAGGGGAGCGTGTGAGAAAGCCAGCCTTTGACAGGTGACTGGATGGGATCTGATTCCTTAAGACTAGTGGGAACTTTCCCACTCTTCTGCCGTAGGGAACACCATCACTAGGAGGAGGGCTCCTGAAATACACTGACCATCCCACTGCTAGGACATTAGACTTCTCAGTCCTCCAAACCGTGATAAAAACATCACCAGCATTTGAAAGCTTCCCACTCTATGGTGTTTGCATGGAAGAACAAACAACCCAAGACAGAACCTAAAGACAATTCAGATTTTCTTTATAGCTACTCTTGGGAATCCTACTCTGGTCCTAAGGATCTCTAGAACTACTGCACCCCTTTATTTGCTGACCATGCCTAGTAGCTTCCCCTTACCATCCCCGGAACTTAAGCCAGAGGAAAATATCAAAGTGTTAGGGTAATTACAAGCTCACACTGCTCAGAAAGCAACCACCCTGCTCATCCTCAGCTCCTGCGTGCTGCCATGTTGAATACTGTCAAGGATTCCAGCTGTAAATCTCAGCTATGGTGTTCAGGTACAAAACAGGCCAGGAAGGCCTGGGCCTTCATTGCTCTAGGCATCACCAGCTGATTCCCTAAGGAAGATGAAAAGGATCTGTCGGACGTCGAGAAAAATCACAGACTCCAAATAATAGAGCTAGAAATGGCCTGGGCAGACAATTCCCTTGGGCATGTCTGCATGTCCAAGGGGGCCCCCCATGCTCCACGTTCAGTTGCTTGTTCTTTACACATCTGTGTCCACACCTCTGCCTCCAGGCCTGCTGTCATTAACACTTTGACACCATAGCCTGAGAACACTCCCAGAGAAGACAAGTCCTAGATTCTATCAGAAAAAGCCAGGCGGATCCTTGTGCAGGGTTGGTGGGTTTGGAGTCACAGAGCCCAAGTGTGACTCATGGGGATAGAAGCTGCCTGAAGCAGAGGAAAAGCCAGCATAGTCTCTGGTAGAATTTACTGGGTGCTCACAGAGAGCTCGGGGGACAAATCCAAGAAAACCATGGTGAAAGGGTGGCTGCGGAAAACGGACTTCATTTCCCTCTTCAGTTTACTGTTCGCAAGGACACTGTTAAGGAATGCAAGGCCTCTTCGTGATTTTATCTCCAGCCCTACTGGGCAAAGCGGTCTTTCTTGTAGGGCCTGAATCAGTACTAAGCTGAGAGGCAAAGTCAAGGACATTTTCAGGAAAAGCAGTCAATGAGAAGAGTGGAGAATGGGGGCCTTAGGGGTCTCGGGAGGCTTAGCAGGATGTGGATCGAAGGAAGGAGATTCATAAGGAGCCTGAACCTTTGGGTAAGGGATGGAAGAACTTGACCCTAGACATCCCTGTGGTCAGCCCCTTTGTCCTGTCACTCTGCCATCCCAGGCACTGTGCTCTCAATCCCTGCACATCACCATATAATGGTCACCATGAGCTGATAAGAAAAAAAACAAAACAAAACAAACCTGATTCCATAGTATTTCAAAAGGCATAGCAATTCACTATGTATACAAGTGAATGAATCTATTATATGCCTCTCAAAGAAAGAGGTTTTCGTAAAGCACTGTGGGTCCTTTGAGAAGCCACGAGACATGTTATTTTTTAATTACACATAAACTTCCCTTGTTTTGAGTGTTTTTCCATATGAATTTTTAAATAAGTAAAATTTACCTGTGCATTAGATATTTTTTATTACTTTGACTATTAATTTTTCTCCATTTAGCTAGTATTTTTGAACACCGTGTTTGTTCTTTTGGCTTGTTTTTTTATTTAGTTATTCATTACTATGTGTATGATCATTTTTTCTGCATATATGCTTGTGTACCATGTGCATACAGGCCACTTCAGATCCTCTGGAACAGGATTTAAATAATTGTTAGCTACCAAGTGGGTGCTGGGAACCGAACCCAGGTCCTCTGAAAGAGCAACCACTACTCTTAACAACTGAGCCATCTCTCCAGCTGCAAACACTGAATTTCAATACTGTCTTCTCCACCCTATTACTCACCCATGTTATTAAAATGTTGACCGAAATAAAGATACTTACAAAGAAGTTTCACATTAAGGCACGGCCTGGTGGTCCCCTCCTCTAACGACACCAAAATTTCAGTCCTTGTAGCCATATAGCTAAATCTCACCTACTATAAATAGCTACAGGTTTTTATTATCTCGAGAAATTGGGATACCAGCTTACATAATATGTAGAGTACATTTTATCTTCAGCATCCTGGCCTGACTTCTGGCTTATAAGTTATATAGTATCACCCCTTCTTTCATTACCACCTTGGCCTCTTTCCACATAGATATTTACTAATTATAAGTCTCCTTATATCCCTCGGGCCAGGGCTAGCAAGAGCTTTTCCCTCAAACAATTCTTTCAGCTGTTCTCCTGAGAAAATTTTAAGTTTATTTCTTCACTGATAAGACATGGTCATGCTAAATGTTATATTAGACATAAACACAAACTCCCATGATGGAGGACTCTCATTGACTGTGTTTCTAAGGCCACTCTGAGGTGGTTCATGTAGAGACACACACTTCTTATGTGAGGCTTCCAGACCGGGCCACCATGCGAACGTATTTTGTTCTTTAGAAAGGTGGAATTGAATATTGTTCAATCCACATGAAAAGATTAATCTGCAAGACTGAGAAAATCCAGGCAGGCAGATATATCCAGTCCCTTCAGGGACCGTGTGCTCAGTTCATATGCAAAATGGCAAGAAAAACAATGTCAGAAATGGAACCTTTTGTGAGAATCCTTTGGACTTTAACAATAAATTCAAATTGTGTAAGATCACAATTACTGTGATCAACTTCTAGTCTGTAAAGAAAGAAAAGAGTTTTACAGGTCAACAATATGGCTTAGTGGATCAAGACATCTTTTATCAAACCTGAAGACCCAAGTTCAATCCCTGGGATCTACATGATAGAAGGAAAGAACCAACTTCTGAAAGTTGTCCTCTGACCACTACATGTGCACTGTGGGATACACACACCCACATAAATAAACACACACACACAATAAATACATAAAAATGGGGTGTGCACACACATAAATAAATGCACACAATAAATACATAAAGATTCAATAACAATTTTTAGAACTAAAGTTTTGCTCTATGTACTTGAGGCAAGAAGGCTGATGTGAGTTCAAGGCCAGCCTGGCCTATAGTGTGAGATCTTGTCTCATAATATCTACACACATCCTTGTCTCATACACAAAAAATAAAGACTTTTACTAGAGGCTTCTTGGGAGGCTGGGTGTTAAGAAAGATGGACAAAAGTCACCCTTTGCCAGAGCATCCGAAAACAACTGAAGTCATCTGTAGCCCTCATCTTGAAAACATGGAAATCCTGCTTGAGAGGAAGGGAGACCAGAGACACCTAGAACATCCTAGACTGAGATCAGCCCTGAACCACTAAATGCAGCTCTTCTGAAGTCCACCATGCCAAAGTCTAATTTCTTCCCTCGCTCCCACAGCACTTGGGGAAATGGGTTTCTGTGGTCTGCAGGTAAGAACATTCTAACACAGCTACCCCAGAAGGCCTTGGGAAAGCACTTACTTACAAAATTCCTTGTCCCTCTCTGATTTTTAAAATTTTTACTTTTTAGAAATGCCACATAAGAGAAATGCCCCAAACCCTCTGCTGTGCTGAGGAAAAAATAGATGGAGCTCTTGGTAAATACGTCATCAGCTGCGTCCACACCTCACGAATGCTGCCCACCAGAGAACAGAAGATTCCTGGAAAGCCACTCTTCGCTCCACAGCAAACCTGAATGATTTTACAGCCTGACACTTTTAGTTCATGGAGGAAAGACTTGTTTAGAAGAATACATTAGGGCTCAAGCCTTTAAAGGGATTAGATAAATGCAGAGAAAAAACAGAGCACAAAAGTGTTCATTTCTGTACCACAATCACACTCTGAACAGAACCAGCAACCAGAGATCCATCTGCCTCTGCCTCCAGGGTGCTGTGATTAAAGGCGTGCACCACCACTGCCCAGAAAAAAAGGGGGGACATTTCAAAATTTCTCTTAGATTCGCTTTCAATTTCATCACCAACTACCTAAGGACCACCTATCATCGTTCAATCGATTGATCAGTTGACTGATCATTAAATACAGGTGAGTTACCGTTGCATCTTTTTCATTTTTTGAATGCTTACAGTAAAATTAACTATTTCAGTACACCTTTTTAAAAAATGCACTTCTGGGCTGGAGAGATGGCTCAGAGGTTAAGAGCATTGCCTGCTCTTCCAAAGGTCCTGAGTTCAATTCCCAGCAACCACATGGTGGCTCACAGCCATCTGTAATGGGGTCTGGTGCTCTCTTCTGACCTGCAGGCATACACACAGACAGAATATTGTATACATAATAAATAAATAAATATTTAAAAAAAAATAAAATAAAAAATGCACTTCTATGTGCTTCCTACTATTGGGAAGTTTGCAATTGCTCTGAAGTTTCGCAGTGACCTCTGTCCCACATCACAGGTGACTAAGAACCAGAAGGCAAGCAACACACTGGGTGTGTCATTAGCATTCCTTCACAAACCTCTCTCCTCTTTCAGGAGATTTCTTTGTTTACGTCTCTCATTTCTATAATAGGTTGCCTCCTCAATTTGCCTCTAATATTTTAAGTACATGAAAAGTTGCATGGGGCCTTTAGATAAAGACTTCCACTCACTTTAATATAGTGTCAAAGAAAAACTTTTAAATATTTCAGAAAGTTCTTAACTGCTAAAAGGCAAAAGTTTGCCATTTGCCTGAAAATTATCAAAACTCTTTTAGCTTATTTGGAGTAGGCATTAAAGTTATTGATTTAGGGCGAAAAAAGAGAAAGAGAGAGAGAGAGAGAGAGAGAGAGAGAGAGAGAGAGAGAGAGAGAGAGAGAGAGAGCGCTAAAGTATTTTGAAGTGAAGCATCGCATAAGTGCAAGAATGCATTATTGGAATAAATATACGAAATGACATCTTGTACTCTACACATTCAGATAGTGTATTTCAGAAAGTGGAATTTCCAGACAAAGAATAAAGCAAAACAGAACCACTGAAGATATCTCTTCTTCCCTATCAATTAGCTGTCTTGATTGAATTGCTTAAGATAATTCATAAAGTACCTCTGACCACAGACACTAACTTCAAACATCAGCTCAAGCATAAAATAAATAGATTTAGTTTAATCTTCACCTTAAGACATTAAGAATTCTACTTTGTTCTGCTGGGGGTTAATGATATTTATACTATCAACAGTTCAAGAGTGTGCTCGCCTGGTGAGCTGCAGCCAGTCTACAATTTACAATCTGAGATAGCTAACCGGTGTGCAGTTGTTAAAACATTGACAAAAACTGCTGTCTGTCAAGACAATGAGGGCGTTTTGCGGTGCAACCTTCCGGGGTGACTTTCCAGGAAGGAGGTCACTGCTTCTGTAGTGAAGGCTTTTGAGGTTAAGCGGTGGACCTGTGCTTCCTACTGACCCTGATGCTTCCTAAAGTTATCCTTGCCAGTGCGTAGCTTTCCTCACCTTTCAGTCTGCTACTTGAGGTCTGCGAAAACTCAATGGGTATACAGGAGTGCATGGGTATTTATATTAATAACGTGGACCCACATTATATCTCTATCTCTCTATATAGATACAGATCTAGAATGTATGTGCTTGTGGGTAAATAATTCAATCAGTTAAACCTCATCCAACGGCTGTTCAGAACAAGAAAATGAAGAAACCAATAAGGACATTGAGTGACCAAGGGATTAGAAGAGATAGTTCTCATTTTCCATTCTCTTCATCCATGTTTTCTATGACTTAGAAAGTGGGGGGAAAGCACTGTGTTAGGCAGCCCCCTAAAGTCTTCAGACTCACTGTTGAAGATGAACTTTCCTAATTGGCTAGGGGATTAGAGCAGGCCTGGCTTCCTCTCTCACTCACACTCCTGCGGCTGCACTCTCATTCCGGAAAGCAGTGCAGTGGTTAGCAACATTGACTGTTCAAAATGACCTACGACTGGGCAGCAGTCTGTCCTGCGCTCACAGTGTGGCCATTCCCACTCTCCCCGCACCTGACATGCGTCTCTTGACTTACATGTCTCTGGACTTGCCTTTTGGGTTGTGGCATTATTGTGAAAATGGAACAGGGTGACAGTCAAGTGCTCCATGGGGACATCACAGGAGAACAGACTGCGCTGGAGGTGTTCCCCGTCTAGAACCCGTTTTCCAGATAAAAATAAGTACACAGAGCTCCAGGTATGTAAATTAGGTGCATGTGTGTGCATCAGGGGGTGGAAATATTTACTGTATCACACAGTGTACGGACAGGAAGCTGGAAGACACACTGTTTAGGGTTGCTATTGTTCATCTTCACGAAATCCTGTCACACAAACAAGGGCTCATTTCACATGCAGCTGGATTATGCAGAAGCTGCTTTGGATATAAGTCTGTTATATTCAAAGTTTTCAGAATAGACATTACCATGGACAATTCCCCCTTGGGCATTTCAAATAGAAATTTTGCATGAAATACAAATGTAGACCGACAGATCTCAAAAGAATTTGTTTTCTTGGTTAATGAAAATATCTGATGCTGCTGTTCTGGTAGAGACTGAAAAGAGACATGTGCATTTTCAACGACTGTATTTGGCGTAAATTCTGTGAGCTATATGAATAAGGATTATGTTTACAGACCAGCATCTATCAGCGGTTTTATCGGCTACAGATCCCTATGTGCATAAAGATAGTTGCGGTTTGATTCATAGCCATCGGTTTATTAATGCCAGATTTTACCTTAGGCTATTGGTTACAAGCCTGTTTAGCAGTTTTTATTCCAGGCAGATTAATACTCCTGACAGAGGGCTCTACTCATGGATGCTGTTTTGTGGCATCTACACAATTAACTTGCCTTCAGTGCACATCAGTGGGGTGTTCAGTTCTTCCTAACAACCTCTATGGATGCATATAACCTCATCACAATATATGAAGCATGGCCAATAAAGGAACATTGATGGGTACTTTGGCTCAATATAGCAGCAAGATTTTATAGAGGCTGGGCCAAAGAAGGTGAAACCTGATCATTAAAATATGTCTCCATTCTTAGTCCTTTCCCCCGGTACAGGCATGTCAGAAATCACACATTGCTAAGAAAGCCGTGAAAGGACATATACACACGTTGCTTGCAAAAGAAGTATGCTTAAGGTTCTATCACTAACCGAACTTCCAAATCTAATTCCATGTGGGATTTGTAGGCCAGACATGAAATATTCCACAAGTGAAGTGGGGTTCACAAAAATGTCCCATGCAATTCACTGAGCAAGGGCTGGCATCTTTAGCATGTCATCATTTGTTCCTTGCTACATGCCTGTGTGTGTGAGAGCACACGTGTACACATCCACATGCTGTCTGTTCCACATTTGTATGGACAAGTGGCCCAAGCTAATACTGGTTAGCTATTTTTGTTGGCACCCTAACTAAAATTGCCCTAGTGTATACAGATCCAATTATATTACTTCTTTACTGGGATATCTTTAAGTAGGCTATACATAAACCCTATCTGTATTTGCAAACTACTGATTTATTTTTCATATATAAAAATTTTAGACTAATTTATGAATAAAATAATAATATAGAAGAATAAAGTTTATAATAATATTCATATATGAAAGTTTAGAATAATATAGATTATCCTAATGTCCAGTGCCCTTTCAGCAAGCACTTCTGGGCTATACGATGACAGTACACAATCTTTTGTTGTTGTTGTTTGAGCCAGAGACTCACTGTGTAGTCCAGGCTGGGCTGGAACTCACTGTACAGTCCAGACTAGTCTCAAACTATGCCATTTATCCTGCTCCAGCTCTCAGGAGCTGACTGGAGCTCAAATCAGGGGCTGCCTTGTGGTGGGCTACACTTCCCGTAAAAATCACGGGAAATGTGATACATAATTTTCATTTTATAATTCTGAGACTCAAATTCAGTGCTTTGCACATGCTAGGTAAACACCCAACCATGGAGCTACAGTCCCAACCAAAATATAAATTTGTCCACCAAACACGCATTATTTCAGCCTCGATGACCTCATTGCTCAAGGTTCCGGGATGGATAAACAACTACAGTCATGGGTGAAACCAAATAGAAATGAGAACAGCCAAGGTGCAGAGAAACTGGAAGGCTGGGTGAGTTGTGTCTTCTAGCTGGCTCCCGCTGGCTTACTTAAGTAGAGTAAGTTGGGCCTAAGTCCCAACAGACTCACCTTTACCATATAAACCTGCAGTTGGGTGGAATCTCCTTGTAACAGTAGACACGGCATTCCTGTAACTTAACACCTGGGGACCCACATCCCTACCCACCGAAAGGCTCTAAAAGGCAAAGGTGTTCCCAAAAGGGGACTCAGAGGCCAAAGAGCAAGAGAATTCCCAGAAGGCTTTGAGTAGCGGTGGTGAAGTGTCACCACTAACTGAGCACCAGGAAGCCTGCGGGTGTCTGGGGGTCCGTTTTGTCACGTTGCTTCAAAAGCAACTGTGATCTGCTTCAAAGAACCTTTTAAAACCACATTGCTTTGATATGCATGTAGTGTAGACTCAGTTACAAGAGGCAGAAACCACAAGACCTTTATCTGTACTTCAAAGTCCTCAGGAAAGTGTAAGTATAGGTAATCTTCCAAATTGCAAGCTAATTCTCAGACCCCAAGCTCTTCAAGTCCTACGGGTAGACACAGTTGGGTATGTGCGAAAAGGGGAGGAGATAAAGGCTGTGTAGGGAAAGGCACCATGGCATCAAGATGATTTAGCTAGGAATGAAAGATGAGCTCTCTTCCAAAAGACAGAAGATACAGGACAAAGCAGCTTGGAATTCTGCCTAAAAGACAAGAAAGATCCAAGAAGACGAAACATAAATCTGCAGAGGTTGTTCTGGTATCTGACAGTACCATCCCGACTACACTGCCATCTGAACTCAATTCTGGAATTTTCATCTTCAGACTTAAGAGATTTCCAGGTCGATGACAGGCCTCAAGCGGGTTTCTTAGACTAGCCAACCAGAAGTTCTCCATAAAGTTTGGTAATACGAAACCAACTACAAGAAACAGGTTACTTCAATTATTGGCCCCAACTCTCACTAGGTAGCAATCAACAGTTCCCTAAATGCCAAAGAGGACTGGGCCTTGGGGAGTATTTATGTCTTCCTTAGGCCACAGAGGTCTCTGGTCAGAGGTGTTTGCTAGCTTATCAGCATCCTCCATCTGAACTACAGGCTTGAACAGCCTGAGAATAAAAGAAACTGCAGTTGTACCAAAATGTGCATTCTTTGGAACACCCCCACCTCCCAAATGTTTAATCCGAGACGTTTAGAGAAACAGTTTTTTCCATAATCACAATTTTGCTTACATTATGCAAAGTTCTTCATGTGATCTTAGCTTCCGTACGTTCCCAAGGCGTAAGTACTGTCCACAGTTAGTGGAAGGTTTTGCCATGCGGAGGGCAGTGTCAGCTTCCCGAGACCAAAAGAAAATCTCCACGTATCACAGGACGATGGAGATGAGGTAACACACAGCCTAGGGGGCACTGCTTTCTGCTTTCTGGAAAGCAGAGCCTGTCACGGCGTGCATGATTCAGTGCTCAGGGTGTAGTCTCCTGTGACGAATGAGTCCCGCTTAATTTGGCAGTGATTATGCGGGTTGCTGGCCTTCTAAACCCCTTTGAACTTGTAATTGCTGCTGGTTTAAATAATGAACATTAAGGGGAGTTGGATTCATAAAACTGTGGATCACATTTTTTTCTTTATCCTCCTTTGTTTTGATGCAAGTGTGCATGTTACACACACACACACACACCACAGGCAGGCACACACACACACACACACACACACACACACACACACCACAAGACCCACACAGTTTCTGAGGCTACTGCTGACTGCTTCATGCCAGTCTGTGTGGAGGACGGCTGTCTGGTCTATAAGGGTTGGCCTGGGAGGGCAGATTTAAGGTTGTGAAAGCACAGTGCAGGAGACATGGAGTTGAAGATCAGAAAGGCCTGGATGCTGGAGGAGAGGAAGAGCAATGGCGCTCATGAATATTCATAGTTAGTCACATCTGTAGCAGCTTGTTTTCTACTTTTTTTTTTTCTGGGGGCAGACCAATGTAGAAAACGTAGGCAAACAAACAAAAGGAGGCAAGCCTGCTACCTCCTCTGACTCCATGGCACAGGGTTGAACTTTCTCTATACTCTAAAAATTTTACATAGGGAATAAACGGTTTAATGCATGTAGCAGGAGACACTTTTTTCTACTCTAGAGAAAGGAAACCTCCCCGTGCCCATATCCTTGGAGAGGAAGCCATCACACACTCACACACTCCACACAGTGACACACGTCCATCTCCTCCTCTTTGCCTGCTGCCGCGTACATTCCTGATTCAGAAAGCAGATAGATTTTGAGAGGGCTAACATAGTATTGATTGACACAGAGACAGGAACCAAAGTTAGCCAAGCCAACTAGCTTTTCCCATTCCTAAATACCAAAGAATGAATGGCAAATTTAGCATCCTTGCGTTCAGGTTTCAAAGAGCGCTGCTGAGATTTCTAGATGCTCAACTCAATGGCAGACTGGTCTGCATTCTTGAGTTCTTTTTGTTCTTTTTCTGGCTTGCAGCTTCTTTTTCTTTCTCCCGAGCTCTCCATTTCTCCCCACCACCTCCACCCCCATCCCGGTGTGAGTTGAATATCAAAGGCTGGAGCTGTTGGTTAGCTTCCAGCTAACAAAAGCCACTCACTGGTATATCATTAAACCTGCGTCATAACGGGGCAGACAGTGATTAATAGCAACTGTATCAAAGGTATCGGCTCAAATACCACCCACAAAAATGTTCTCCTAGAAGCTCAAAAAGGGGTCAATGAAGTAAGAACAAGCAGGATTAGTGAGAATCCAAGGTTGAAGAGGTTCCTGGAGAATGGAGTTCACTGGAATTGTGGTTGAGAGAGAAGGAAAAGGAGGCACCCTACCCTCTACATACAGCACGGGAACTTTCGTCTTTAAGTCGTTTATACTAAAAACAGCCACACGTTAATTTAAAGTGAAGTCTGTGTACAACTTGGGAATCATTTTTATTGATGTAATGGTGTCCCCCAAAATAACTAGCAGATGGATTCCCACCCCCTCAATGAAACACTGAAACAAATTGCAGAATTGTCAAAATTTTATCATGAAGGCACACACTCTATAAAAAGGTTGATTTAAATGAATTGTAAATTTGCTGCATTGCACAATATTTTTCTAAAATTACAACCGGAAAGTATTCTCTGTTTAATTTTTTAGCATATCCTTTCACAAAACACATCTGTTGTGAAGTATTTCGAATTTGTACTAACTGCTTTTTAACAAACACACAGTTGCCACTATGCTATCTCATTTTTATTGGGGCAAAAAAACGCGCGCCCCATCCCCCTCGCTTCGCAAGAATTGTTGACCCATTTCCCACGAGGCAAATCAATGAAAACTGCTGCCATTGGTTGACTACCGCAGGCAAGTAACACACAGCAGAGGGAAGACAGGACGAAGGGTGCAGATAGGAAGTCGAGCCACACTCAAGCAGCGCATGGCAAAGGAGGGAAAGTGGCCAGAACTTAGGAGAATCAGACAGACTTACAAAAATCCTGTTAGGTTATGTCCATTTGGCCTGGGAAGATGGCTCAGTGGGGAAAGTGTTTGCTGTCTAAACAAATGACCTAACCTTAAACACCCTAAGCCAACATAAGAAAGTCAGGGTGCAGGTATGCATCTTTAATCTCAACACTGAGGGTAGAAACAGGGCAATCCTGAGAAGTGCGTGGGCCATCCAGAAACTCTAGTACAATAAAGTACCATGTCTCAAAAAATAAGGTCTCATACACACACGCACACACACACACACACACACACACACACACACACACACACACACACACGGGGCAATAACTGGTTGTTAGCAAGGTGATTTTTAGATTTTCTTTTCTTTTCTTCTTTTCTGAGACTAGGTTTCCCTGTGTCATGCTGGTTGTTCTAGAACTTGTTCTGCAGATCAGGCTGGCCTGAAACTCAGAGATCTGCCCATTTCTGCCTCCTGAGTGCGTGAATTAAAGGCATGCACCACCACTGCCTGGTTGATTTTTAGACTTTGAAGAAAACACTGTGACCATTTTGTGACAAGGCAGGCCAGTCACAGAAAGATGACAGCATAGCTCTTCAGCTCTGAGGGTAAACATAGGAATTGCTTGGTTTCAGTTTAAGTCCTCTTGTAATTCTACAGTTAATTCTAATATCATCACCCCTTCCTCTGCTTTGTGGGTCTTCTGTCTGTCAGGAACAATGGGATTCCAAGTATTTGGACCAGCAATGAGTCAATGACAGCAAGATATTTTGGATAATTGGATAATTCCAAAGTTAGTATGGAAATTAAACAGTCATTTCCTATTTATGAAGCCATGCCCCACATGATTTCCTATTTATGAAGCCTGCACATGATTCTTAGTGCAGGTAGCATGATAAAGGCTTTGCTGGAACATTCTGCCTTGCTCCATCCCAGCAGCCTTGCCTTGCTCCATCCCAGCATCCCTGCCTGCCTCCATCCCAGCATCCCTGCCTGCCTCCATCCCAGCATCCCTGCCTGCCTCCATCCCAGCACCTCTGCCTTGCTCATCCCCACACCCAGGCCCCAGGCTTTAGTACCTCTACTAGACACTGGAAGAAACCAAAGCAGTTGAAACTTGCCTTCAATGGATGAGGCAATGAAGCCTTGTCAAAGCTCTCAGTTATACATGGTCACTGTATTTTCATTATATATGGAGTAAAATGTCCATATACTCAAAATATCCTATGTGACTCTTTTCAAGGAACAGGAAACAATTACTACATCTCACCTACATCTAAAAGGTCCAATAAATGGTCTTTAATGTCTTCTTAGCATAAGGCTATGGATACACACTATACACGAGGAAGAAATGTGTTTATCTCACTAATAACTGGGGTTGCCTCATTAATATTTCAGATCTCACATGTGATGCAGCTCTAATCTCATAAAAAAATCTAACCTAATTTTTTTCAACTGGTTTTGTGGTAAACATAATCAAGAACGATATTTCTATTTCCTTCACACAACCAAGATATGAAAATAAAAATTACCCCTGTGTCCACAATCTTTTAAGAAGGCAATGAACTAGTCAACAGTAAGTTAGACTTTTTTGAGATGCCTAAAACCCAAGCAGGATTTTACTCATTCTTTCATTTACCAGCCGATGATCTAGAATCTTCCTTTATAATGTGCCAGTACAACTGAGATGGGAAAGATGGTACAGTCTGATGCTACCACTCACAAAAGGGAAGAGGACGAGGGTAACGTGATACATAGCTTCAAACCAGCCTTGCTTCTCTTCTGAAAAGCAGATCAGGGATGGAGAAGGCACCCTGGGGTGCTGTGCCCCTTCCTGCACCCCTCCCCAAGGCTCAGCAGGCTCTGGGTAATGACTATTGCAAATGTCACCATCAGGCCAGGCCAGGTTCTGAGGGTCTCTCCCACACTATATTATCTCCCGTTTGCATTCAACAAGACTCAGCACAGACCACCATCATTTGTAATTTATGTCATGGGGTGAAGGCCAAAGAGGAGGTACAAAAGACTAAGTATTGGGTACGAAGCCTCTCTCCCACCTGTTTCAAGATGAAGACTGTGCAGTGTTAAAAAAAAAAAAAAACAAAAATAAAATAAAACAAAGAAACAGTTTGCTTATTATGGTCCTCCATCCTCACTAAACTTAGCAAGGCTGGGTCAATAGAATGTCACCTGTATCTTTAGGTTGCAGGTGACAGTCTTGAATGAGTATTTGGGAGATCTATTTTGTTATTGAGGCAGCGGACCAGTTACCCAACTAAACTGCATAGCATTCAGGAACATAAAATTAGCAACTCTATCACTGAATATGACAAAGTTACAGCTTGAAAGAGAAGCTGAAATACCAGGTTAGTAGAGGAGGGCAAGGCTGTGGCAGGCAGGGAGGGCATAGAGAGGGCCTGAGAGCTACTCATTGCTGAGGGCCAGGACCAACTACAGGTCCCAGTCTTAGACGCTGCCAGGTTCCTTCCAACTGCTCCCAGTGTGGGTTTCAGACATAATCCAAACAGAAGTGACAAAATCCAAAACCGCAGGGGCAAACACTGGCTTTCAAGTGCTGTGGGAACAGGGACATTTGTTTAAGTAACCACTGTTTTAAAATGCATACATAGTAACACCAAAATAAACAGCTTGCGATGCTGTTTATTTTAAGATACACAATAGTAATGCAAAGTGTGACACGCTCTAGATGGGAAGGTTGGAGCATTATTTACAGTTGTGGAGAGCCATAGGAAGACGCGACTCCACGCCAGGACCGTCTACTTCCTTATTTGATAACAGCGAAGGTCACAACACGTTGCTTTTGTGTGGCACTGAGCAAACAAGCCACTACAGAGCCCTGCTCCGCCTGCTAGCAGCGAATTATGAATTGAGTCCTGTGGAGAGTAGGGTTTGCCAAGTCGCCTCTACAAAGCGTGTATTAACCGCAGATCCCAGGGAAGGGTCAAGAGTACACGACAGAGCAGGAGAGGGCCTCAGCCAACCTCTATTCCCTAAGTCTCTCCCCTGGAGGGGGAAAGGGTGTGGAGAGAGAGAGAAGAGCTGAAGAGAGGAGGTGAGGGGGGATTCTGAAAGTACACACACTGGTTGAGTGCTAACACACACAAAGCTGAACTCTAAGAAAAATCAGCTAGATCAAACAAGGCTTCTACCTAATCCAAATAAGACAGGGCCTTAGTGCCCAGGGACCCTCCCCACCCCTTTTATCTCCTCTGTGCTCCCTCAGTACAGATGCTTTGGGGGAAAGCTCTCTCTCCTCTCCCCCAAACTCCCTCCCCCCACCCCAGTTTTCCAGAGACTTCTGTCACTTCTGCATCATGCTAGCACAAGCCTGTGCCTTTCAGCACAGCACGACTGGCTTTCTTGGCTCCCCTTTGTTTTACCACATCTGAAGTTAACCTGCTCCTTTGGCCTCATCCTCACTCCCAAGGCCATGGAAAACAAAGCAAAACAAACAAAAAACAAAAACAAAACAAAACAAAACAAAAAAAAAACCGAGAGAACTCTGATCTCTTCCACATGTACGGCTCCATGCCCTTGACTTGAAACTAATGTCTGCCCTGAAATATGGCTTCTAGGAAAGTTCCTAGCTATGGCGTGAAGGGTACCCAACCCGCTCACCCCAACTTCCTGCGCTGAAGCGCTGACCCCCCCAAGAGGGTTTTCAGATTCGGTCCTTAATTCAGGATCCTTCCACCGGAGATGTTTTGGTTTTGTGATGGTGTGAAAGCGGCACACGGCTCAACAAAACTGTGCTCTGAATTTTGAATTCTTCACTGGCGTATGTGTAGGATGCAGTCCGGCCATGCTGCTGCCGTGAGCCACCCTCCCAGTCCTGGGCTCTTGAGGGCACGCAGCTAGTACTCTGCAATGTGATGCTAAGGCTTGATAATTGCAGGACACATGGATTAGTTGCATTTTTTGACCTACCATATTTTCTACCTTATGATGGGTTGATCGCAATAGATAAAATGGTAACTATGAAAAAATTTAATATAAAACATGTTGGGATGCAGCCTCGTCATCTGTCAAAGGGGCACCTGCGCTTGGAGTGAGAGCATCTATGATGTAATTAAGATTCCATGAGGCCATCTTGGTGGGGCCCTAATTTAAGGGGACTGGTGACCTTAGAAGACTAAGTGAGAATGGCATCCCCCATCTTCCTCTGGTATAAGGCATATAGAGAAAAAGGCCCTGCTGGAGCACAGAAGGATAGCGATCCTCTGTGCACAGTCCTGGAGAGAGCCACACACCAGACACTCAACACAACAGCACTCGTGGCCTGGGGAGTTTCTTTCCTGCTGAATTGTGAGGAAAGGTTTTTGAGGGGAGGGGTTGCTAGTTTGTTTTAACATTTAAAACATTAAAAGATAATTATGTGCATGTACGCACGTATAGTTATGTGCACATGACTGTAGGTGCTTATAGAGGCCAAAGGCACCAGGTGCCCTGGAGCTAGAGTTAGAGAAGGCGGTGAGTCGCCCTTCATGGGTTTTGGGATTCAGAGGGTGCTTCTTCGAGAGCGGTGCATACTCTGAACCACGACCCATCTCTGCAGCCCAACATTTCCCACTAAGTCCTCTAGTCTATGGAATTTTGTGATGTCAGCCATGCTAAGACTCTCCCGGTGAAGCCACATCTGCTTTCTCCTTCGCGGTTTCCCTCAGATCGGAGACGAGAGGCCAAACCCTGCTCTCTCTCTTCCTTTTCCTCTCCCATCCCTCATCACTCTCCTCAGGAAGAAGAGTTGTTGTGAGCGGAAGACTTACGACTTCTGTACCTGCAGAAACATTCTGCTCCATGCCATCTCTCGTCTCACTGCTGAAGCTCCCCATATTTATGACACAGACTTGCTAATACCTTTCTTCTCTTAATTTTACTGTCATCCATCCCTACCAGCCCTTTGATTCATTCAAGAAGAGATGCTGCAAAAACCTGACAAAACTTTCTTGCTTCTGGTCCATCGTTAAGGCCTCTTAGCCTGAACTGGACTGTGGCCTCTGGTAATCCCAGGAAACTACCAGGCTTTACTTTGTCCATCCCCAACTCATTAAAATAAAAAGTATTGTCTTACATTACAAATATGCTACACATCTTTATCTGAGAGAGTATTGGCCATGAACTCAATAACCACCTGCCTTAGCCTCTCCATTATTTTTTTTACGTTTTATGGAAATATTCTGATACAAAAAGAAAAAAGTCACTAAGATCATACTACCCAAAGATAATTACTAATGTTTTCTGTGTCTGTTTCTATGTGTATTTTAGTTTATAAGATCAGAATTTAGTTTATATAGCATTTTACCAATAGTATTTAGTTAGTAATATATTGAGGTTTCCCCATAGCTCAAGAAATTCAGATAATAAAATTTTTAAGGGTTGGCTATTAGCCCACAACAGTCTTAAGTAGTCTCCTATAGTTGGTAGTTTTCAATCTTTATTGTTATCAATAATATCTTTAGGCACAACTTTGAGCAATGTTTGTGTTAATTTCTGATTTGCTTATGGAAAAACTTAGAAAGTAAATTATTGCATCAAATAATAAACATATGTTTTACCTTAGTGGGGTTTTGGTTGCTTGGTTTTATGTTTTAGACAAACTCTCACTATGTAGTAGGTCAGGCTGGTCTTAAGCTCACAGAGATCCATTTGTCTCCGCCTGGGATTAAGGGTGTGCACCACCCCATACTGCACGTTTTAGCTTTTTAATCATAACAATTTACATGACAGAAAGACTCTCATTTTATTGTCCTTATTACGGTGGATATAACCTTCCACCCTGGATAGCAAAGGACATTATCATTTTTCTCAGTGTTTTTGTAGCTGGGTCTGGCCTTGAATTTAGGATTCTCAGGCCTCAGCCTCCTGGCACGAGGATTGCAGGTAGGTGTCACCACACCCAGCTTCATCCTTTCTTAATTTCTGTCAAATAAAAACTGATGCTGTCTTTTAAAAAGGCTTGTGGTTACTAATGGCACTGAGCATTTTGACAATGCCTGCTGGCCATTCTTAGTGCTGGCTCTGCTCATCTTTGAGTTCTCGTCCATTTCATTTTCTCCCTGTTGGTGTGCACAATGCTTCATTCATGTGGAACACTAATTCTTTGCCTGGTAAATGATGTTGCACATATTTTTTTGCAAGTTTTAATATTTTCTTTTATTTTGTTTATGGTGTTTTCCTGACATTTAAAGACCCTTAATTTTAATTTAATTTAATCAATCACCATATTTCTTTATAAATCCCTTTGTTTTTATCCTCTGAAAGGATTCCACTAAACAAAGGAAAGAGAAATAGCCACATCACTTCAAAGAACTCTTAAATATGGAACTTATTTTCATGGAGAATATTGATTTAAAAAAATAGTTAAACCATTATCCCAAATCCATTTATTGAGTTATTCTTTTTTCCACCCGACGATTTAAAAGTGGTGCCTTTAAATTAATAAACTCCTCCGTGGATTTGAGTTGGACAGTAGATTTTTATGTTTCGGCTGCTCATCCCATCTCGGGTGTTGAGCAGCGACACACTCTGTTCACTTGCAACACATTTCCATGCAGGGTCTTCCTCGACATTTTTCAGACTTTTCTTAGTCATTTCATTATGCAGATGAACGACAGAAGTATTCTTTGGTCATGATTCCAGGAAAGATTACATCACCGGAATGCTGACTTACTGGCCTCTATTTCAAGATCTCTCTACCCCCATCCTTCCCTTGCGTGTCCAAACAGTCTGGGGTTGTGCTGTGGTCTGCTTCTGCCTCTCTTCTGCCATCCTGAGTCTTGCTTCAGAAAGGGTTTCTCAGTAAGTCCCTTCCAGTCAGGGGCCTCTGTTCGGAAGCCACACTGTCATCCCTTCCCAATTTACTTTCCATCACACTATTATTGCTCTTCATCTTGTCACTAGAGATACCCGGATCTTGTCACTTCTTTCCTACCGTTGCAGAATATGTCTGTCACTACTGCGTCACTGCGCCTGAGCTCGGACCTCTACCTCCTCCTCACAGACTGTGAATTATCCACTGTCCTTTCCTCCAGATCTGCTCCTCTACTTCTGCCTCTCTCCAGGCCCCTGACTCACCTGTGCTTGGAAACCTAGCCACCCCCACGCCCTGCCTTCCAGGCTTCCTTTGTTCCCTCCCACCCCACCTGCTCACTCATCAGCCCGCAGAATTCAAAGGTAGACCATGACCCCAAAGTGCCACATTGAAAGGCTTATTTTTAGTCATCGTTGTCCTTGATCTTTCTTCGGAATCTACTTCCCCTACTTTGAAACGCCTTCCTTCATCGCATGATTTCATTATGTCTCTTTGGGTCTGATGTCTATTTCTGCGCATGTCTCTTTCCTCCCACCCCTGCACATCATGTTCAAAAGCTTGCTGACCCTCTTCTCTCTCTCCTCCACTCTCTTGGTGACCTTTATCTAATACAAATATTACATGCAAATATTACTTCCACAAAGATCAACCCCAGTTCTCCAACCATGAGTCTTCCACAGAAAGTCTCCCAGGAGATATGTGACTAGTGTTTTTAAGGCCAAGGCCTCCAAAAGCCTTTTGTTGTTATTTTGTTCTGTTTGTTTTTAAAACGGTGTTTCTCTGCGTAGCTCTGGCTGTCCTGGAAATCATTCTGTAGACCATGCTGGCCTCAAACTCAGAGATCCACCTCCCAAATGCTGGGATTAAAGGTGTGCACCCCTTACCACCAGGATGCCATGGGCCTTTCAAAGCTGCTCTTGCTAACTCCATTCATGTTCTGTGATTTTGCCACTGTGAATTCTCTCTAAAGGGCTGTAACACTTGCAAACTTCTGAATGGCAAATCAAAGGAAGCCTGATTTAGCTTTCAGACTGAAATTATGTTTGAATCAGTGAGGCGATTTTTACATCTGACATGAGCTTCCTTTACCTTTCTTAGTGTGGGGACATGGGATCACTATTTCAGAGAGGCAGTTCAGGCAAGATGAAAAGTAGCAGGGTGGTAGACCAGTTAACTCTCTGGGTGAATTGTTTACAAAGGGAGACGCAAGTCCCCTTAACTCTCTGTTGTAAAGCCATACTCATGCAGCTTGTCATCGCTCATCTCTTTCTTGGAAAGATGAGCACAAGCTTCCAAATTTTACTTTAACTTATAATAGCACTGGACCTGTGTCTTAATGCAAGGCATGTAAAGCCTTTCACCCTTTGCTGTTTATTGCATGTTGTTTGTAGATGTGAGTCCCATTTGAGGCTCAGGTTAAAGATGATATAATACTTTTCTTTGATGGGTAGCTAAGTTTAGTTTTCATGAAGTTTGAGACAAAGAGAATTGACGTAGATCACAGAAGGGTATGAATGGATATCACTTTATATTTGATGGTATTTTTTTTCCTTTTCATTTTGAACTATTTCTAATCTCAACTAACTTTTAAAACAATGAAGTAAGGGCCCGATATGGTAGCATACATTTTTAATTCCTTGTTTTGGGGCGCAGAGGCAGGCAGATCTCTATGAATTCGAGGCCAGCCGGATGTTGTGCTTAATGAGTTCTACAGAAAGAGTCATTGTCAAAAACAAACAAACAAACAAAATATGAAACAACCACAATAGCAACAAAAACTCCCACCAACAAAACAGAAACTACAAGATTGATGGTGTAAGAAAGCAGCACTCAGGGAAATTAAATTACTTGGCTATGGTATTAAGGATAGGCAGGGGTCGAGCTAAGCGGCAGACTGGGTCTAATAGTTTCCAGTTATTACTAACCCTGCTGCCTCTCGTATGGGGCCTTCTATACATCAAGGGTTAACTGTGTCCCGAAATCTTTGCTTTGTGAACACAAAAAGTTAATAGACTGTATTCACTCCCTATCTAAAGGAAGAAAACTGCTGCTTTTTAAATATATTATAGACATTTCCATTATTTAAATTCCAAGAGAATCCAGCCAGACATTCATCAGGATTGAAGATGGCCCTTTTCATTTACCTGATTGTGTAAGCCACCCATATAAGCATGGGGCATTGGGGGTAACCATTAACCAAGGAGCTCAGGAAAACTGGAACATTACATCGTGTTCCTCTTCAAACACATACATACACACACATGTACACACACACACATACACACACACACATACACAGACACACACACACACAATTCTCAGACTGGCAGCAGAAAACATTAAAAACCTATACCTTTCCATATAATCATATTTGATAATCACTTAAGCAGTGTGCAAAAGAACAAAAAGCTTCAGGATTAAGCTATAAGAGGGGCTTTTATCAAAGTGTCACCCAGTCATCAGTGGGATTTTGCCACACAGGCCTTCACTTACGGCTTTGCAGAAACTTAATGCAAAAACTGAGCCTACAATTGACCAATAATGACCCCATATTCCCATGCTCTCAAACCACCTTTTTTTTTTTTTTAAATTCACTGCAAGACAGGGTTTAAAACAAGTGGATCAGCTCATGAGCTGCCTGCAGGTATCCTGAAACACTGAAATGGAACCTATAACTTTTCACCATGGGGAAAAAATAAGATTGCTTTTATAGAGAGTTCCAGCCTGCCACCAACCTGCAGGGAATAATCCAGAATTCATCTCCTCTATTGATAAGAGCGTTTTTCTTTTCACAAGCACTCCTGTAGCACCCCCCCCCCAGGATAATCGGGGTGTTTATTGTCTGCTTATGTTTACCACATGAATTCTGGGTCACCATTGGAGTGTGGCAAATCATGAAACTATCCTTTTGTCAATTAATACACGTTTTGATGTAAAATTGTATTTTTAAGCCAAAATGAATTCTTGGGGATATTTGTGATGGCGGGGGATAGATAAAGAAGGGAAAGGATCTAAATAGCTACACTGTGAGAACTGAGATACTGAAGCGAAGGGCAGCAAGAGCTTCTTTAAGGACTGCAAGAGTGAACCTTCGCTATCTGCTCCAAACAAGCCGAGGGGGATGGCTGAAGAGGGCTGGTTACTGGCCCATGCTAGTTCCTATGATGCTGAGAATACAAGCTAACAGCATCTTTTCATGGCTCGTCCCCTCCACGTCTCATAGCTCTCCTCTCTTGAGTTATAATTTTGTGTGTATGTGGACATTAAAGTCATTCGGCAAACGTTCATGCTGTCTATGATAAGAAAGAAGTAAAAGCACAGTTTAAGAATGAAAAATTATCTGCCATGGTCCTGTGACTTGACAACTCATCCACTATCAGATAAAAACAACTGAAATTAGTTCTGGCCGCTCTGGGTCTTGGCAGTTCAAAACATGAAGAACACGTGTAGAAGCATGAACACGGAACCGCGATCACATTTTAAGGGGATAACAGACCTCTAAAGGGTGTCAGCGACTGCTTTCCACCCCGAAACAACTGCTGCTAATCAGTTTAGACGATGGGATGTGTCCCGTCAATGCAACCGTCAAATTCCATCCACCCAACCTAATGCTTCCTGCCCAAGCCACCATCTCATCGCAGGAAGAGTGAGGCTGGGATCATCTTCACACTTCATAACCATCTCCAAATCACAAAAAAGACGGCAGTGCAGGGGAGGCAGGATTTCCAGACGGCTCTTGAAGTCTGTACAGTCACACTGTCTAAGGTCACTGGCGACCGTGCTGCAGCTAAGCCCTGTCACCTTGATCCTCAGCTTCTGAGAACTCCACTTCTGCCCACACTACAATTGCACTGTGGTCATGTAGAAGGAAATGGAATTTTTTTTTCCGTGTGATTTGAATGAATATTCAGGGTTCTCACTAAGCAGCATGTAATGGCACTCTATTCTTGGAGTTCTGAAATAGCTGAATATTCAAATACGCACATGCCTTCTATTTTCCTTTATTCAAAGGTCCTCAATTCCCGTCTCCTTGAATTCTTCAGTGTATTTTTTAAACAATGATGCTTCAAGTGATATTTTATAAAACTGGGTGCTCAACTTTAAGGTGCAATTATTTTAGTTTCTTTTTGACGGTAATTTAATAAGCATTTCATTTTCCAATTTCCTCAATTATCTATTTTTGAAAAATAGTCTATTTTTTTTTTTGTTCGTTTTAGAGTCATAGCAGAGGCAAGGACAAGCCTCGACTACTTCCTCTAACCCCGCCTCCATACATACGCATCCTTCTCCAGCACAGATGATCCCTAATCCAGGTCCTCCACCACGCAGTCCTTCGGTCCCTATTTGCTGGATCTCACCCACAGCACCATCATCTGGGACTCGCAGTCTATGGTAGGTAGGTTCACCCTCTTTTCTGCTGTCCTGAGGATCGAACCTAGGCCTGTTTGCAAAGAAAAGGCTCAACCTCTGAGCTAATAGAGAACCTTAGCCTCGGGCCACTGGATGTTCTGAGTATCAACACATGTATACTAGCATGTACCCTTCGTGAAAGAACCGTATCTCACAGTGTCCTAAAATCCTTTATTTCCTGCCTGGAAATTTTTTTTATCTCAGTTAGTAACTCATAAATTGGGTACTATCTTTCTTAGGTGAACTTTCTTTTAAAATGGTATTGTCAGCTATACTCAAATATGTCTTGTTATTGCCAGGCATGATGCCTAACACCTTCAGTTCTATCACTCTGGAGGCAGAAGCAGGCAGATCTCTGAATTCCAGGGAATCCTGGTCTACAGAGTGAGTTCCACAACAGCCAGGGCTATATACAGAAATCTTGTCTCAAAACAAACAAACAACAAACAAAACCAACAGCCACGGGGAAACCATCTTGTCATTTGGCCGGGAGACGGCTCATGTTGTCATCGACCTAAGAAGCTGTGTAACCAGTACCATCCAGGAAGAGCACATGAACAGAGAAGCCCACACCAATACATGGGTTGCTCCATACAGAACGCCGGATCACCCGATTCTAAACACCGAATCAGGACAACTAAAAGGCTGAGTTGCTACAACGTGCAATCGCCTCATCAAGAGAAGCACAGACAATTCAGCTGCAGCCGTTTTTCCTCGAGAGGAGTTTCTATGATTTAACACAACATTAAATTTTTGGCCTGTCTCTTTAATTTGAGAAATTGGAAAAACGACAAGAGATGGTACACAGAATTGACTTGTGTCCTCTATTCTTTTCTGAAGAAGGCAGAGCACAGAGACCTCGAGCGGGAGAAGCTATAGTGTGTGAGTCGTTAATAGAATTATCTAGAGGCTATCAGAACAGCTAGCACCAGAGCCTTCAGGCTTTCTTTTCCAGCAGTTCTTTGAAACCAACCAACAGTGTTCCAGCTTGCCATTGGTGACCATACCCCTGGCGCTCAATACCCTCCAGTCCCAATAAGGACACGATAGATGTGTCATTAGCGTTGAACCTCGGCAACCCCTGAAACGACGCCTCTCTTTCCAACCCTGGTCTCCTGCCCCACCCCCCCCCCACCCCTCAAAATCATTATAAAATAGGAAGAACATTCAAGCTTACAGTTAATTGGAAACACTGCAAGGGAAGAGGAATGCTTAGGACAGCATGTCCACGGGAAAATAAATCACCCAGCACTGTTATTTAATGCATTGTGACATCATTTCCTGAAATTAAACAGAGATGACACCAATTCAAGCGATCTCTAGTATAAGGTTCCATTCAAATAACTCACAGATGTTTTTCTCCTGGCAAGGAAAAAAAAAAAACAATGCGGAGGCAAAGGCAAGGGGCAGCCATTGCTCGGCACGTTGGGGAGAACCTCACTCTCTGCTGGTGCCCTTCGGCTGCGCTTTCTGCTCACACCTTTCTCCCTGAACATTCTGCCAGGGAGCTCCGCCTGCACTCGGTGCGCATTTGCCTCCCTGAATACGAGAGAGACGGTCTCATCTCCCTCTCCGTAAGCAAGGCCAAGATTTCATATTTGGAATTAATTTGGCACACAGCTGTTCGTATTAAGTAGACCAGTCTCAGAATCGTCAAGTGGCTAATTTTCCAAGTAGAAATAACTTATGTCCATGGACTTTTGCTTCTACTGAGCACTCTAGGTTCTTAAAGAGATGGGGAGTGAGAGAGGCTGTCATGGCATCTTCACGGACACAGGTGTACAAGAAGAACAAGGAGAGGCACTTTGATGAAGAGGAGCACGGCAGATAAGTAATCCTGATGAGGCTGTGAGGTGGCAAAGGCCTCCAGCAGTTGGAGACCACAGCACGCAACCAGAAGATCAAAAGGCCTAAATCCACGCAATGCGCATGGGTGTGCACGCTGACTACGTTGTCTGCGCTGCGCAGCAGTGCGAGTGGGTGCTATGGAGATCATGCGCTCACTAGTTTCCTACTGAAGGTGAAAAGCAAAGGTTGAGAGTGGCTGCACAGCTTTCCCACGATCATGGAGCTCAAACTCAGATCAAAGCGCTTTATGTGAACCGACTCCTTTAGAAAAACCATACCCCGGTGAAGATCAGAAAGCTCGGCTCAAAACTGAGACGAGCCAGGCAAGTTCGGATCCCACACAGTTAGGATGCAGAGTGTAAAGGAGAACCTCTCTCGAAAATCATGGAGGCTTTCTGAACCATCCCAACAACGTTCTTCTCCCCTCCCTGTGCCAGATGGACTATCAAATATTCCTGCTTTTCTTTTTCTTTTTCCCCCCAGAGAGGGGTTTCCTATACAGCCCAGCCTAGTCTTGGGCCTAGGATTTTTCTGACCTCTGTCTTCCAAGTGTTGGGATTGCAGGGGCACCATGGTGCAGTGGACTCCAGCTGGCATTAGTGCTCTCCGCCTCTGATGCTATCTACCAGTTACCATTCATGAAAAACCATTAAATGTGGTCACAGCTTTTAAACGGTTTGGTGAGACATGTTCTCTCTTACTGGGCCCATCTGGGCTTTATGTATGAAAATCCAATCTCTTTATCTCACACAATGCCAGGACAGGATATGATAACATCGGATGACCAGGTCCACCCACTGGTCAGGACCTCTTGCATGCAACTAGATTCAAATAAGAATCATAATATACACCCTTCCCCCCCCCCACAGAGAGAGAGACTTTTTGAAACAAGGCCTCTCTATATTATGCTGCTCTGTAACTCTGGATGTAATGGAACTCACTCTGGAGACCAGGCTGGCCTGGAACTCACAGAGATCTGCCCGCCTCTGCTTCCTGAGTGCTGGGATTAATGGCGTGTGCCACTATGCCTGGCTGCTCCTTTATATTTAGTATCTGTTATAAGAACCAGGTACAAATTTGGGAGCTTTCACACATGCGTCTCATTTAATCCCCTGTAGTATTAGGAAAATCCGGAATTATCCCCGTTCGACAGCCATGGAAAATGAAACAGGGAGGTGATATTTAAGATAAAATATTACTGTGTTACGTATTTGTAGTCCTGTGCACTGAATCCAGACTTTCATTCCCTCATTTAAGAAAGCCATCTAGAGCCAGGTGGTTGTGGTGCATGCCTTTAATCCCAGCACTTGTAAGACAGAGAGAGGCAGGTGGATCTCTGTGAGTTCGAGGCCAGCCTGGTCCACAAAGCAAGTTCTAGGACAGCCAGGCTGTTACACAGAGAAACCCTGTCTTGAAAAACCAAAACCCGAAAAAGACAGAAAAGAAAAAAAGAAACAAAGCAATCTAGACCAGCCAAAAATGAAAGAGAACCAGAAAACTAGTTAATAGACAAAATAATGAAAGTTTGTCTATCCATTTCCTTCCCTCCGTCTCTCTCTCTCTCTCTCTCTCTCTCTCTCTCTCTCTCTCTCTCTCTCTCTCTCTCTCTCGTATATGTGGGGGGTGAGGGTGTAGTATAACAGGAAACTCAAGATGACTTTGTTTCCTATCAACAGATCTCCATGAATCGACTGACGGATATTCATGACATGCTTCTCTAATGTAACCTGTAAGGAGACATAACTAGGCTTCATCTTCTCTGTAGGTCAACACCAAGCTAGGCTTTTACATGGTCCCATAAAATGACTGCCAGTAGATGAGGCATCACCAAGCCACAGACCACAGCCCCTTTTCACACACCCGCAGACACGGAGCAGGTAAGCAGTGCTTGCCACAGACAGAGACAGAGCATTAAAACTTGCTATTTCAAGGAGACTGCACAATGTACTCTTGCTTGCTTCTGAGGCACTATGGATATCTCTGAAGGAAGTGCCACACCTATTAAAGGGTAGGGTTATGGCATTTCCAATGCAAAGACCCTCCTGGGTCAGAAAGTGGCGTGAACAAGTCAAGGCCTTGGGTGTTAGGACCTTCTCTTTCTCCCCCGTGGTGTGCACAACTCAGGGCGCTCTCCCCAGGTGAGGAAAGACGCTTGCAGGCTGGTGTGAGCACGAAGGGCCTGGAGTATGGTTATAAACTGCCAACCTGGAGATTATTTCTTGCCATTTCTTTTTAAAGTATCTTTGCAGTAGAATAAAAAAAAATTTGTAATGGCAGGCTTACTTTTAGAATTTTATAATCTCCAAGTGTTAACAAAGAGAATAACAGTTCGCTGAGATAGCTCTATTGCTGTTTGCTTGTTTATTTGTTTTGGTCCTTGTCTACTTTCTGGCAAATGCAAGTGTATTTCCAACAGATTTTTTTTTCTTCCACCTCCCCTAGATTTTGTAGGGTGAAAAAACCAGACAGGGTCATGCATGAATGGAAGAGGATAATGGGTATTCAACAGTTTTGCTAACTGAATTTCTAAGAAGAAACAGATTTATTTATGTAAAAGTATTGCACATTCTAGAGGATATTGTTTTAAAGGACACCATGAAAACTGCTAGTTAGAAAGCTAGAGAGTAATCCTTTAACATCAGATTAAACAAATTCAAAGAGCTTGGCTCTGAGCGTGGAAACAGACTCGTCAAACAGCTCAGTTTTCAAAATTCTACTTTGGTTCTAGTTTAAACCTTTTTTTTCCAAAGTAATCAATTATTAACAAATTGATTATCCTTTTCCCTAACCATGGTTCATAGGAATCTGAGAGACTGTTTCAACTCTTAACAATTGTACTGGAATTTGTTCTTCGTAGAAAATGGAAGGTTAATGATTTTTGTCATATTGAGACTAAGACTTCACAATTGCTACAGTTGGCCTTTGTTGAGTTGGGTTTTTTCCCTCCTCTCGGCCTTTTGAGGTATTCAGAATAGGTGACAATAGCTTGCAGTTGAGAACATATGTAGGGAGACCCCTGTGGCTTATTGGGGACAGTTGCTTCATGCTGGTTGGGTGTTTGGAAAAAAAATACACCCAGAGTTCTTTTATGTTCTGATAGTTAATGAATGCATGAATGTCAAAATGGGCCAATGGCCCATTCAGGGGGCAAAGCCTTTGCAGCCCCCTTCTATAAGAACACATCCTGAGATGCAAAATACATTTGCTTAACAAATTAAAATAATGAGATAATTCAATTAGCTTCTTTTTTAAGAAAGAAAGAAAAAAAGAGTACATCAGGGATTATTGTACTACAAGAACAGGTCACACCACACAAAAGGGGACAGGCCAGTTTGAAATAATGTTAAAGAGACTGATAATGGAAGAATGTGCATTGAATCCCACACGTGGAAAGCAATTTACATGAAATAATAATTTAGGCCACATCGATTTGCAGTGAGTTCCAGCCGACATTTCACTTTGAATGTTGAAATTCATTAAATGACAGAGAAATATACCAGGATATCCCTATTTGCAAGAACTCCCTCATGCCTGTTAGTGTATGTAAGAAAAGAGGTCTAAATTAACATGTCGCTAGTTAGGGGGCTCTATTCTTGTTTTCTGAGCTCAGAATTACAGTGGAGTAAATCTTTCAGCTCATTAAGATCAGAAAGTAAAAGTTTTACAAGGACCATCCTCATCAAAGTTACCGGGGCCTCTTTGCTACAGTGGGGGTGACGTGTGGATGGAGAGAGAAAACATTTTCAAAACGAAAGGCAGAGAGAATTTCTCTGAGATCCAAGGGAGGTGCAGAAAAGGCCTGGAGGGGAACAGAAAGAGAGATGGGAGACAAAGCCCGTGGGAGGAAGCCATGAAAAAGGGCAATTTCTGAGAGAAGGCCATGGAGAGGAGAAAAGGCAAGCACTCAGCGACAAGTGAAAAGAGGAAGGAAATGGCAGGATGACTGTGGGCTGGGGCTGGGGGCATTGCTCTGCCTATAGGCCTTGGGTGGTACACAGATGCAGAGGTACAGACGAGAGACCTATGGATGCTGTGACATAGCTCTCTCATTTGAGAAATGGACCAAAGAAGAATCCAGGGAACTTAATGGGCTAAACTGGCCATCAGACAGACCAGGGGAAAAGGGAGGTTGAAATCATGTACTCCTGATTCCAAGTCTCTCTCTCTCTCTCTCTCTCTCTCTCTCTCTCTCTTTCTAAGCATTCAATAAAATTGTTAGTGGTGTAGAGAGTTCTGCGCAAAGTCTTGTGTGTATTTAACTAGGTAAACATTCTCGTGCGGCAAGGACGGTGAGTTTGTAGCACTGTTGACAGACAGGTGCCAAGGAATCATGAGCAGGTGACCGCAGTGTATAATAAGACAATGGATCCATGACAGGTCAAGGCAAGAAATCCAAAGAGAGCTCTTGATGGCTCACCAAGAGGTTTGTTCAGAGCTGCAGCAGAGACCCTTCCATATTCAGAAAGACTGGGACAGCTGGTGGCTGTCCAGACAGGGGAGCAAAGCAGCCCTTGGCTTCTCCCTAGCCCCATCACCGCCATCACCGCCATCACCACCTTGACTTTGAGCAGACCAATGGCAGACATTCTGAGGTCTCCATTAAAGATAAGACCTGAGCAAAGTCACCTCCTTCACAGGTGGAAAGAACAGGAACTGGTGACTCAGACAGCTGGGTTTGACCATCTAGATTCTGCTTCTTAGTCTGAGTTCAAAGTAGCCACATTCTCCAAGGTAGGAGCGTTCTGGCACCTTGGTTTTCCTGGCATGGCTGAAAATGCATGCACACAGATGCTTGGTTGCAAGGCAACCATTTCAACCGAGAACACAATCACTGTAAGGGAACCCAGAGGAAGCAAACCAACTAGCCGAACTGGTCAGGAGGAAGCAGTTTGCCTGTTGAGCATCTCCAGCTACTTAAACCACCAAACCTCGGGGTAAAAACAAGGAAACCCTCCCCTCACACTCACTCGACTTCGAAATTAAAACCATTTTACAGGTTAGCCAGTCTCCAGCTGAGGTGATGTAGCAATGAACAGCTGTGAAGTCATTTTGATAATGACGAGAATAATAAGCACATGGCAAGGTTGAGGGCTTTGCCGTTGCAGCTTCAGTGCTCCTGAATAGATAAAAGTGATTAAATACTCCTGATTATCCCTGACCAATATGTAATGGATTTACAGCCCTTTCAATTAGTCAGTATTTGCTTAGGACTCATTATTTTGTCTTTGGTTAAGTAATCAGCCCAGAGACGCATGTTCCATCTAATTCCTCTGAGCCAAGTCAGTGTAGGGCCCTGACCTTTGAAATAGCCATAGCTGCAAGGCAAGAATAACCACTACCAAGGCAGCCTCGTTGGTACCTCCAGCTGATCTGGTCACCGCAGGCCAGATCAATTCACCTCGGTTTGGCCTTAACGTCCTCACATCCAAATGTCGGATTTAGAAACATGAATCCACTGCTTCTTCCTCCCTACTGTCATATCCCACCCCTTGCCCTCCGTCCCTCTGTGAGAAGAGCAGACCAGCAGCCAGCATCATAAATAAGAGTAGAAACTTGTGCTGGACTCACAGCACTGTGGCTAATTCCTTCAGCATGATTACACACAAGCTGGATCAGCGCAGGAGACCTTCAGCTTTCAATGAGCTACTTACTCTGCTCTTAAGCTACAGTGTACATAGAATGGCCTGGAAAACAATGTAGGACAAGACGCATCCTCGGAAAGTTCCCAAGGGTTTCCAAACAGATAGTAAAATATAAGCATGCATGGTTTCTCTATAAAAAAAAAAATGTCTTGTCACTTTCCGTCATGAGAGCCTTTGAGTCAACAGTATATACTGACACATAAAACTGGCTGCAAACACGGGGATATAAATTGTCGCTTTAAGGCCATTGCCCATGTTAATCTTTCCCACAAGTGAAAAGGGTTAGCTTTTAAGATAATGGACTTGAACAGCTAAAACAGAATCTTTCATTTCAACCTTACAAACAAAGGCACTAGAGTACCTATAACCCTTTGCTGTATTGGATACACACACACACACATGCACACACACACTCACACACATGCACACACACACACATGCACACACACACTCACATACACGCACACACACATTCACACACACACTCACGCACACTCATGCACACACACTCACACGCACACTCACACACACTCACACACACACCACACACACACACACACACACACACACACACACGCACATATGTATGCCATATTATCAGACCACCTCCATGAGATGAGCCTGGGCATGCATGTGGCAAGCTTTGCTCATGGAGGGGACAGCGATGGTTAGCAGGAGAATCAGCAATGCTAACAAATTCATGAGCGCCTTACAGCTCTCTCCTTTGGTTGAAGCTGCATCGTCTGAAGTTGCTCATATCTTGTAGTACAGTAAACATCGACATATGTTATTGAAAGTCTCAGGCCATTCTGAACAAGGTCCATTGCTGACCTCTTAAGACAAAATGCTGTTCCTTTCTAGAGGGTGCTGTTTGGATGGTAATGGGTGACAAAATTATGCCGGCTACTGGTCACCAGAGTCCAAGGAACTGTGAGCAGGCAACCTTGTTTTTAAAGAAAATGAAACAGAAGAACAGAACTCAAACTGAAACCAAAACCAACCGTGTGTGAGAGACCATGTGACGTGCAAAAACTTCGCAAAATGACAAACAAAGTTTTCGTTATTTTAAATATCTTGTGTCTCAACTTACTGTGAGATGCTGGAACAGCCACGCTCTCATGATATTTGTCGCGACTTTGGGGAAGATGCCTCGTTTCTTCTGGCGTTTTTTGTCCTTGTCTGGATCGTCATCATCACCTGTGCCAGGTGAAGCTACACTGTTGTCTAACCCATCACCTAACAGGAAGGAATGAAGAGCCATTAGAGCGAGCAGAGGGAGGGTGCCAACAACAATGCCAGCCCTAATGACGAGCTCAGCTAAGCTCGCTGAAAGAAATCCATTAAGGGGGTATATTCCCTTTCATTAAAGTATAATTGGAGACACAAATATGTAAAAGACAAAATTAAGCCAGGCCTCTTCAAATGTTAATTTTGTGTGTCTCCCTCTCGCCCATATCATTAATTCAATTATAATTGTGTACTTGACACAGCGCAGTAGCTCTTTGTCAATTATGGAACCCAGTGTGGGCAAACCGCTATGAGAAAGCCCATTTGGTAGAAATACATCCCCGTGCCCATCGTGAGCACAGACTGCCCGGTAATCAAGTTAAATGTTCTGTAGTCTATATACCCTGGGCTGCCCACGTAGGTGACAGTAGCGGAGTCACTGTTGATCGCTCAGAACGCACTGCCTGTTCGGCCCCTCCCAGAACTGTCACCTCCCAAACTCGTGCACTCTGCGCACTCCTCCCGTGACCCAGAGCGCCACATTTGCATGACATGAAAACTTTTAAGCTCTCGGCACTGCTGATCATTATCGTGAAGGGGGCAGACAAAAAGACACACATCAAGGTAGGGTGCTCACTTACTCAGAACTTCCTAAGCCACATCTTTCTCTTCTGTGCTTTTCTCTGGCATTAATTGTGCATTAGCAAAAATCATTTACTTTTAACAGTCAGAGTTATTTTTTCTTGCCCTCTGGCAAAAATGCCTTGAAAGCCTGCCTGGAGGGCATCTAAATTATGTATCTGAAAAACTCTTCTGGCAAGGCATTGCAGGACCCCTACTTTCTTAAAATTCATACGAGCACGTCTTCCTGTTTTTGGGAAGGCATCAATCAAGGGTAGCAATATATGCCATATCCCTACATTAATATTTGAACTAATAACTTTTAAAAAAAGGAAAGAAACAAGATCCGACTTGTGGCATAATCAAATGCAAAATAAATGAAGAATACGGGGACAGCAGTGGGGCTTTAGAGATGGCTGTGTTTCCCTTGCACATCATTAGCCTGGAGCCACACGAAAGAGGAAAACAGAGAAGCGGAGAGTTTATGCTCCCTGCTGGTGTTTAAGAAGCTGGGGTCCTGGAAGGACATCTGGGAATTGCGCTGAGATGGGTTTTTTTGTAATTTAAGAATAGACATTCATTAGCAGTAAATGCCATAAATCCCACGCTAAGTAAAAACCTTGTCCAAGAAAGCCTAAAACAATAAACTCTATGCTCAATGTAGCCTGAGCTGGGCACTCTGTAGCTGCCCAAGGAATGCAGCAGATCCACCAGCAAATCCCCAGCCCCGCTCCCTCCTCCCAAATGGTGTTTTCCCCAGACTTCCTGCCCACTGGGGCACTGGCCTTAGAACTTCTGGGTCTGCCTGTGGCCTTTCTGGTACCTGTTCCTTTAGCTCTCTCGTGGACAAAAAAAAAAAATCTCAACCTTCTTTGACCAGAGAAGCAGAAAAACCACAGCAAAGAGCTGGCAGATTAATTTTATTGACATTTCCATTTTCACTGCAATGCGATCCCCTCCATCACATGGAAGGGATGACCCTCACTATTTACAGACTGACAGGCCACTTCGTTACAGCCACCCTGCCCCAAGGCAAAGCAGCTCCCTTCCATCTGCCCAAACACTAGAGCATGACCCCAAAGTTGCTGTTCTCTTTTTCTTTGCCTTCTGTTATGATAAAAGAGAGAGAGACAGACACATACACACACACCACTCACACACATACATACACTCACAGAAATAGAAACAGAGACAGAGAGATGGGGGTGGGGATACAATACACACACACACACACACACACACACACACACAGTCCAACAGTCAAAGAAAGAATAGGTGGGCAGGGAAAGAAAAATCCTTTGGCTTTTGAATACTGGATATATAGAATCTAGTCTCTATCTGTTGACCTTCCCTGCACACACATGTACATCTATCTGGGAGTTGCATATATACCCGCATGCGCTCACACATGCACACACACACCACACATACATGCATGCATGTATGCACTCGCGCACATGCACACACATGCACGCACCTGCACATGCACACGCATACATGCACACGCCCAAGCCTGCATGGGGACGTGTGCACACAGTTTCCACCGTGCCAAGGAACTGCTGCAAGGCAAATTCTCACCCACACTAATGGCTTCTGACGGCTCCTTGGCAACCCCAGCATTTTCACCTGGGTGGAAGTGCTCTCCGAAATACAGATACTGGGGCGATGTCATCAGCTGTTCATGTGACACAGATGGAGAGTGGCTATTAGGAGGCAGGCAGTGGGCCTTGGGGATCTGAGGTGCTGTTCTGTAGCCTGAGGCAATTTTGAAAAGCAGTACCCAGAGATGAGGGGGAAAAAATTCACATTGCAAGTCCAAGTTTGAAGTCAGTCGGTCTGTCTGTCTCCACACTGTGGATAGAGATATCTTTGTCTCTTACTGTGGGATCTCTGTAGCTCTCTGAATGCACGTTTCAGATTATGTATGGAATAAGTCTTCCTTCACTGTCTTCCAAATAGAAAAACACGCTCTGTAAACAATGCCTGTGTGTATATATTTCTTCCTAAGCACATATGGTTTCTGTGTATATGTTTAAGCTAAAATTGTCAGGATTTTGTTAAAATCTCATTTAGCTTTCTTTGATAGATTTTTGAATACACTTATTGCAAGAGGTTAATGGCTTAATTGAAGGAAGTTCAACGAAAAAAGGCATTTGTCTTTTGAACCCAATCAATGACCTTACAAAAATGAGAGGCAGTGACTCCATGGTGCATTTTCTCTTGTTTAAAATGAAAGGGGGCTGATAACACTCTCAGACTATATGATTCACTATGTTTAGCTCCAGAAAAAAAATGTAACTAGCATGAGCATCCTTTGATGACTGACTTAAATTGGATAAAGAGAAGCATTACATGAATTTTAATGGAAAGCAGTCCATTTTGTGAAAATGTTATGAAATATTTGAATTTAGAATGGTATCATAAATAATTATAAACAAAAACATGTCTGATTTTATATTAATAGCTAGATACTCAATAGGATTTTCAAATTAAGTTTCATACATGTATATGGATAATAGACTTTTAATACTAGTGTTTACATCTCTACAAAAAGAGGGATTTTTCTTTCCCAGATACAACAATAATTGCCATCATTTTTTTTTCAATGAACTATGAACCAAGTCTAGCACCAAGTTCTAACAACAACATAAAGAAAACGTCTGAAAGGCCACTGTGTTTTCTGAGCCTAAACAAAACTTCGGCAGGTGCTGTTGGAACTAAGCTGCTGGTGACCCTGGATATTGTTTTCTTGTTTCCGGGCTGTGTGGAACAGGGTTATTGGTGTTAGCATGTGGAGTCATTGAGTTAATGTGCTAGAGGGCGTGCATACACTAGCACCATGTGTGTACTAAAGGAGGCAGCAACACTGAAAGTACAGACATCAACCCCTGAAGTTATGACTCAGTACTGGAGAAGCCTTGAGAAAAAGAATTGCTTCTCCCTCATTTGTGCCCTACCTAGATTCATAACCTTCACAATATGGCTGTTGGAAGTGTCAATTGCCGAAGGGCTAGCTCAAAGGCTTTGTCCTCTTCCTGACAATGGTCACACTGGGGAGCTGCACCCACAGCATATCTAAAGCCTGTTCTTGGTAGCTGGTAGATTGTTTGCATGTACACACTCACTTCCAAACATGCCAGCAATGGCATTCCTTGGGAGAGAGAGAGAGACCTTAGTGCTCCCAGGGCCTATGTGGGTGACCGTACTACTACCAGAGTCCCATCTCTGACAATAAAGAAATAAAGAAATGCAGAGTTTGTTTCCTTTTGAAGATTGCTAATCCTTTGACCAAGGTAGAGATCTACGTTTTGGACAAGATTTTCAAATGATGTGTATGCCGGTGAAATGTGACATGTGTAAACATAAGAAGATGGTCTCCAGGCCAGTGAGCACATAGACAGCAGGTATACTAGAGCATGGGAGACTAATGAAGGTGTGGACTTGAAGGCTTCATCCCAGACTCAGTACATCAAAATATCCAGGGCCCAGGACTATGCATTTTAAATGAGTCTTGGGATTTGCTTATGCACAAAGATTGGCACTGGTACTTTATGCATGTGTGTGTGTGTGTGTGTGTGTGTGTGTGTGCGTGTGTGTGTGGTCGGAGAACTACTTGTGGGAGTCAGAGCTCTCCTTCTACCCACATGGTCTCCAGGTTGTTGGCCTAGCTGGTAACTTCCTTTACCCACCCAGCCATCTCAATGGCCCAACGCTTTCTTTCTTAAAATCAATTCAGTCACTTCAGTGTGTGTGTGTGTGTGTGTGTGTGTGTGTGTGTGTGCGCGCACGCGCGCGCGTTCGTGCAAGGGTATGCATACACAAGGGCACATGAGGAGCAGAGGAGAACTTTAGATGTCCTGTTCTATTACTCCCTGCCTCATTCTGTTAAGACGAGGTCTCCCACGGAACCTGAAGCTAGTCTGATGGCTAACAAGTCCCACTAACCCTCCTGCTTTTGCCCTCCACAGTGCAGCAGCCCAGGCACCCATGGCCACACCCAGCTTTTCTGAGGCTGCTCCAAATCCTCACTGAGGTTCACAGGCATGCCCAGCAGGCGTTCCCGCTCACTGAGCCATCCGCTACATTTCTAAGACAGGGCCATTCATGGCCTCTGGAGCTCACCGAATTGGTGAATGGCTGGCCAACAAGCCAGGGGGACATAGTGTCTCTGCTTTCTACTTCGCCAGCAGTGAGACGCAGGCATGTGTTCATCCTTTTTATGTGGGTGCTAGGAATGCAAACTCAAGTCTTCATATTTGTCCAGCAGGCACTTGACTGGGAGAAATCGTCTCACCTCAGTGACACCAGTCCTTTACTTCAATAACCTGACTTGAAACTAAATGTACCCCAGGAAGAGTACTCTACTATTCCATACTTAGGGGAGTGGCATGTTGAGTGATTATGATTGTCCCATCTGGCCTTCTGGAGAGATTAGAGCAGGTCCCTAGACTGTTCCCATGATTACCCCATGTTCACGTTAAATAGGACTGGAATACTGGCTCCTGAAATAAAGTTCAGCAGCTTCGGACTCAGCTAAGAAGCAGGCAGAATCTCAGATCCACCGAAGACCTAGTGACTAGGCAAGGCTAGGTGTGGGGCCCATCAGTCTCAGCACTAATAAGCCATGCAGGTGGTTCTGATGCCCACTTCAAGCAGCACAGCTCTGAGAATATCCCCTTAGGCTGCTATCCTTGTTGTTGTCTGGAGGCCTGCTCTAATCTCTGCATCCTTCTGCTGTTTTAAGACTCTGAAGTATTGTGAGAACTCTCTGGCTGGATTTACATTCACGCTCTAAAGGAAATCCCGCATTCTTTCCTGAGCTGAGCCGAGCAGTCTCGGGGCACAGGCACTGTTCTGATGGGTAGCTACAAAGGCACCTGCCTCAACAAGTGATGCTGGCCGCTGAGTGGCAGGATGCGGAACCCCAAGGCGCCCGGAATATTCTGGAAATGCAAAAGTCCCTATCCATAGATATGTATTCAGCAAATCAAGCCAGACACGAGCACATTGTGAGAGGACCCTCAGATGACCCTACATACGAAAATGCCATCCCTAAAACCCTTGGCCATAAAAACCACTCAAGCAAAGGACACACTTCCCCTCATTGGCATACCGTGCTGTTCCTTTTAGCTCAAAGTCAGTACCTACCTAGACATCCGTTGAAAAGTTTGGAGTAAAGATATAATAAAAAACAGTGATGATGTGTTAGAATGTGTCTAATAGCACAAAAATGGAGAATTCTTCTTGCCTCCTTTCCCCATGCCCTAAAAAACAAACTTATTTTCAGAGGACACTGAAACCACGAGGCTGTCTCATTGCCCAAGCTCTCTGCCTTCAAGGATGAACCAGAATCCAGGCTTAGCTTCTCCAAGTCCACCCAGCTACCACAGGCTCCCTCAGAAGCCCATGAACTAACCATTACTTCCCTAAACATTATTTTGTCTGAACCCTCTTATTAACCCACATTGAAGAAGGCCCAAGGCTACAAGAAAAGGCCTAAATCCTGGGAAAGTGTTAATTTTAGGGTACAACACCTGAAACTTTGTGAGCGCTGGTCCGGGTTGGCCACAAATACAAATGGGCACACTTTTCTTCACAAGTCTGCCAGGGCATGAGAGGGCTTCACATACAATCAGTGTAGAACTGGAATTTTTGTGATTAAGCTTTCAGAGCCAAGTCGAGACCCTGACAAGGTCAGGCACCACTGATCTGGTAGCCAGAGACACTACCCACTGATAAATGGTTGATGGATAATATAGATAGAGAGACAGATAAATAGAAAACACTACCTTCCAACCATCTCACTTCTAGCACTTAGATGTGTTCATAACATGCAGGTGCTGGTGTATGATATCTGTGACTATAAACAGGTATATAGGCGTGTGGGGGGCTTTATAAAATACTTATAAAGCAATGCAATTTGTATAAAAGATGAACTGTTTTGGGGGTAGTAAGCACAGACCCTTGTAGGTGCGCACACACACATTTACCCAGTCCTTAAACATTTCTATTCAACATGCATTTTTTTTTGTGTGTGTGTGTTGGTATTCCTGTGACACACAAGGCCCCACCCTCTGCTTCTTCAACACTTCTCACTTTCATTATCTTCATCCCCCCAAATTTATCTTTATTTGTACTTGCAATGTTGTAATCATAGTCAGTCTTCACCAAAAAGAAGAGAAAGAAGAAAAAGAAAGAAGGAAGGAAGGAAGGAAGAGAAAAAGATTAAAACATTATTATTATCTATTCCATTTTACAGTGAGGAAAACTGAGGTGCAAAGTCATTTGTCAGAATCACAAGTGACTGAGACAGGCACTTGGCCTTCCAAGACCATGCTCCATCCTCCATCTTCTGCCTTGTGCTAGGCTGGAATGTCAGGAAGATGGTACGGCAGAGCCAGATTCGGAATTTACCTCTCAACCCTGAAGAATTAAATCCCAGGAGACAGGCCCGGGATACTCATTTATCTTTATGGCACCAGGAGAGATTTGTGACAATGCATTTAGACATAAACACAAGAGCTGGCAAGATAGCTCATTAGCAAAAAACACCTGGCACTAAGCCTGACGACCAATGTTTGCTCCATGAAACTCACATGATGAGGAGAAAAGTGACTCCTACAAGCCGGGCGGTGGTGGCGCACGCCTTTAATCCCAGTACTCGGGAGGCAGAGGCAGGCGGATCTCTGAGTTCGAGGCCAGCCTGGTCTACAAGAGCTAGTTCCAGGACAGGCTCTAGAAACTACAGAGAATCCCTGTCTTGAAAAAACAAAAAAAAAAAAAAAAAAAAAAAAAAAAAAGTGACTCCTACAAGCCTGGCCTCTACAAGAACGCTATGGCTTGGCCATGCGCCTCTCCCAACAGAGGAAATACAAGTAACTCTTTAATACAAACACAAAAAGAAATATGGGCGAAAAAAAATCACTAGGTGCATTTTTACAAAACCAAGAGTATCTGGGGGCTAGAGAGATGGCTGAGCAGTTGAGAGCACTAGCTGCTCTTCCACAGAACCCGGGTTCAAGTCTCAGCACCCACATGGCAGTTCACAACTGTCTGTGACTCCAGTTTCAGAGGACTGGACACCCTTATACAGACATACATGCAGGCAAAACACCAACACACATAAAATAGGAATAAATTTTTAAAAAGAGTACCTATTATCTATATAAGGTCATCTTTTCCTTAAAGATCTATGATTTGCATTAAATGAAATAGAAAAAATCAACCAAGTTTTCAAGACTGAGTCAAGGAGCCTTTGAAGAGTCCAAACCTTTACTCCTTCCCATTGGTCTGCTGTGCTTGTTCTCTCCATTTCCTTCCCACTCTCTAATACTCTTTGCTAGCAAGCTCCTATTCAGCCTTCAGGTCCTAGTGAAAATGTCGGTTTTGCGGTTTGTTCCTACGTCCTGTCTGAGAGTTGGGGTGCTGTGTTCTTGGCTTCCTCGGTGGCTTATTCTTTTGTTTTCAATTTTTTTCCTTATGAAGGTGCGGGTCTCAGAGGTTACGCACCCTTGAGCATAAGGCCAACAATCAAACGTTAACGGTATGAGTGTACTAGTAGGAAAAGCCACTAGATAGAGTTTAGGATCTGAGACGATTGTGCCCTGTTTCGAAGAAAAATGCCCAACAGGGAGGGGAGAGGGTGATTCAGTATTCCATGGGGTTCCTCCTCCCTCCACTCTCCCTTCCCTGAGGGGTGCTGGGCCTAGCTAGGCTTTGCACTGCATAGTGTGGGAATATGGTTTGGTTGTCCCCAGATAGCCTGTACCAGGACATGTATCATGGATTGTCTGTGGAGAAGATGGTACCCCCATCTCAACCCTGCCCTTTTCTCTTAGAAGGTGGGGTGCTGGCAGAGAGGGCGGCGCACACTGCTCACACACTCAGGGACAGTAGAAGCATTGCAGTTAAAAAGAAAGTTTACCCTGAAGCCATGTGAAGGCCACACAGTATTTTGGGAACTAACATTCTTTCATTTCTTGGTTCCTTTTCCCTCTTAAAACAGTACTTGGAAAACAGGGTTAAAATGCACCAACAGTCAAAAGATATTTTCTTGCTGGTTGTTAGGGGGTCCTTCCAGGAGTTTAATTTAGGGCCTCCCACTAAGAAAGCTGTACCAAGATTGCAAGTAAGAAAGAGAGAGGAAGGGAAGCTTCAGTCTGGTTCTGTTTCAGAATATAGCCTTGCAAAAGCTACTTTCCAAGAACCATCAGGAAAGTCAATGTTTCTCCACAAGAAATTATTATTATTATTATTATTTGTTTATTTTCACATCAGGGCAGTTGGGAGGTGGTGGGCACACCGAGAAATTCAGGGGAAGGCGGGGCAGCAGTGAGTTGTGCTAATCACTGGTCTCTCTTACTCTCCTGCTGGGCTTAACCGTCCGGACACGTTCAAGCAAAATTTTTCTGTGATATTTTTTTTCCAAGAGACGAGTTCATAAGCCACAAGCAAGGAAGGAAACAGAAGGGATGAACGCTTTCGTTTACATGCAACATTTACTAGCTGTGTGGGTCTTCCGACATTAAAGAGGGGACAGTGACCCAGGCCACCTTTTTCACACTCAAAAGAACACTGAAAAACAAGTCTTCATAGGCTTTACCTCGGCTTCTCTGGTCCTGAACACCCTCCCCCCTAAGGGGGGGGAGGGCAAACAGAAAGGGAAAGAGAGGGGATTTTATGGTCCTTTCTCTTCAACTTCTCAGGCGGTATAAGCAGCATTTAGCAAATTCAGCCCCAAATGGCTCCAGAAGCTCAGAGCTGCAGGGGCTCATTCTTTGTTGTCCTCTTTCTATTTACACGGGATTTACGAAGGCTCTCCACTGAAGAGAGCCAAAGCACTTCCATTCTCCCCGCTGGCTCGCCCTGGATTGTGACTGTGGCAGAATGGCCCAGGCCAGACATGGGGGCACAGGATGAGACCCCTGAGACTCCCGACTGCTCAGGAGACATCCGAGATACTCTAGCTGGTACGGGCAGCTGTAGAGTGCGCAGAGCTACAGACATGGCTCAGCTTTCCAGGGAAGGGGCAGGTCCCTGCACAGGCTTTGCTAATGTTTGTCCAGGGACGAATAGCACACCCTTTAAAATATGCATCTATAGGATAGAATGGGAAATGGTGGGTGAGGGAAAAAAATCAGACTGCAGCTTGGATGAAAACCACTTCACCCACTGGTTGGAAAAATAAAGTGTAAAAACAGACAGATGGACACATATGTAAATGTGGCTGTGTTTTAGGCTTTAGCTGGCAACGTGAGTGTCGGAGTATAGTTTTGCATGCCTGTATTTTCCATAGCATGTTGAATCCTGTTAGCTGTTGAACAGAAACATCCTCATACTGGTCCTTGACCAAATCAGTCCCCTCAATTTACCCGCTAGGAGCCATAAAAGGGCTTTGTTTATTGACTGGAACTTGCTAATCCTTTATAGCAGAAGTGAAGGGGAGCTGGCAAGATGTTAGGTCTATTCTCCACTTCATTTGGATATTCTCCTTTGAAGTATATGGATTTCATTCATTCTCCTCTGAAAAATATAGATGTAGTGTGTGTGTGTGTGTGTGTGTACATATAGAGTTCAGTTAGGAATTTTAGAATATTTTAAGAAAGGATATCTATGCTCTTAAGTCTCCCACAGAATGCTCTGGAGAGTACTGCCTGAATCCAGTGGGATGCATACCCCTCTGCCATTATAACTCAGCAGACTGCTGGCTCTCTGTGGTACAGGATAAAAGCCTGTACTTGGTCCTCTGTTACCTGATAAGCACATAGGCATTCACAGGGTACCTTCTGGAGTTATTCACGGTCCATCATAATAAAGCCCTTCTGGGCACTCTAATGATTCATTTTTACTGACCTCTCAAATGCCCTTTTCCACAGTTAACACTCCGCTTTTATTAAGGTAGGAAGCAGGGACAAATGTCCACTTGGGTCCCAGCTCTCAAATTCCAACTGTACTTGCACGGCACTCCCTCCAGCTGAAGCTGGTTTAATGTCGACCGGGCTTCCCCTAGCGTGGCATTTCAGCTAACAGAGTTCACAATCTTTGGGCCCTGCAGTGCAGAGGCTGCTGTCTTTCAGTCATCCTAGGAATGTGCCAGATACCATCTCCCTCCCGGGATACAGAGAACCAGAGCAAGGGACCCACAGAAGACCAAGCTGATCAAGTTACCAACAGCGCAGAATGCCCCTCTCCAAGGTTAATCTTTGAACTGGTAAATGTTATAATTCGGAGCCTTGAAGTTGAGCTGGGCTGACCATTAAAATAAAGACCCCAAAAGAGAAAGTATGAATGGGTTTTGTCTCCTTCACCTGATGGCTTTGACATAAGGGCTTTTGTATTTATGGAAAATCATACAAAAAAAGTGTTATGATCTATGAGTCTCTCTTCCCCATATTTCCCAAAGAAGAAAAAAAGGTGTTTGGGGAGGCATGGCTTCCCAATTTCCCTTAGCTGTTTCAGTACAAATTGTGAAAATTATGCAAATAACCATTTTGGCACCTTTGCTAAAGGAAAACATTATTAAATGATGCTCTAAGTATTTTGTCTGCTTTAGTAATTACTCTCATGTAACTGTAAATATAAATAGCTGTTATTCTGTTTAAATTTTTAATCATGCAAAATATTGTCACACAAAATGTCCTTCTGTTGCAGACTAGCTGGGATTTTCTTTTTTAAAACATCCATATTTAACTGAAGTGGACTATATTTAGCATCCTGAAGTGTTTTAGTAAAGATAGCTGGCTAACATCGTGGAATCAACAGGTCTTTCATGAGAAGATACAGCCTTTATATTTACAAAAAGCATTTCCTACCTAAGAAAACCCACTGAGACAGTTTAAGCATCTTCTTACTGGTACTAGGCTACCATCACTCTGTTCCCGGAACCTATTAACTATACCAAAAGAACACGTTACAGTACAACTACAGAATTAGCATATTATGAACTTAATCAAACATTAATTATCAGTCTATAATGAAATTTGTTAAAACTTAAAAGCAAAGTTTAATCATAGCAGGAGTTGTTACATTTCCCTTTTAGAGTCTGCACTTTAGTGTTGTATTTGTTACAGAAGAAAAAAATAATTGGGACAGTATTTTATAATATAAGACAGTTGATGAGTTTGAATCCTTAAGTTTGTATTTTCTATGAACATATAACAGCAGATATCAGTTCGGGGAGACCTATAAAAGACTTTGATAAATATTGCATCTACCTCATCAGTTAGTTACTGCAAAATGAAAATAATAGACCATTTTCTTAAAAACATAGCCTTGAAATTAAAACAAAGGACATGGTCAACAAAACGGCAGCCTACAGAATGAGAAAAGATCTTCACCAACCCCCACATCAGACAGAGGACTGATCTCCAAAATATACAAAGAACTCAAGAAATTGATCATCAAAAAAAAAAAAAACCAAATAATCCAATAAAAAAAAATGGAGTACAGACCTAAACAGAGAACTCTCAACAGAGGAATCCAAAATGGCTGAAAGACACTTAAAGAAATGCTCAACATCCTTAGTCATCAGAGAAATGCAAATCAAAACAACTCTGAGATTCCATCTTACTTACACCTGTAAGAATGGCCAAGACCTTGAAATTAATATACTTAAGTCATACCCCTAAATTTCCACAACAAATCTTTGTGTCAAGAGCAAAGCCTAAGACAATTACACTGAGATACCTATCAGCAGCTCCATCATTACTGCACAAAGGAGAAAAATGGCATTATAAAAATATAACTAGTTTGGGTGAATACTGGTAGTTATTTGTTTGGTTTTCATTTTATTTTTGTGTGGGGTGTGTGTGTATGTGTGTCTGTATGAGTTTGGGGGTTCACAGAGGCCAGAAGAGGGTGTTGAATCCCCAAAAGCTGGAGTTACAGGTAGCAGTGAGCTGCCAAACGTAGGTGCTGGGAACCAAACATGGGTCTGGAGGAACAACAACAAATCCTTTACCCACTGACCCATCTCCCAGCCCCTTAACTTAGTTACATTTTTGACAGCGTCTCCCAGTGTATCCTAGGACAGCCTCAAGCTTGTGATCCACCTCAGTCTGCAAAGTGCTGGGAGCACAGGCCTGATACACCACACTTGATAACTGATAAGTTTTTTTTTAATATAATGCCAGGCCTAAAGCCTATTCGTTAATTATTAGAAAATTATAGCCCGCATCTTTTTTTCCAAGAACATTTTCACACCAGCTTCCCAGTAGAACTCTTGACTCTTTTTTTAAGAAATGTCTAAGTTAAATCATTAACATTTTAAAAGAAGTAATAATGCATTTAGACATCCCAGTGAGGCTTGATGTGTTAACAAGTCCAGGGCTACGATTTGGGAACAAGCAGATATGGCTTTATAATGTAATGCAAACAGATATATATGGTATATATGTAATAACTCTGGGGAAATAAATAATGTATCTGCTTAATAGGAATAGGCTTTCACAAATTGGTTAATCTTCATGGAGCCTGTGTACTAAAGAACCTCAGACACCAGACCTCCTGAAAGTACCTTAAAGGAGAAATCACTTCTTATTGGGGTGGAATTCCTTTTGGAGTGGTAAAATATCTTAAAATTAATCATGTTGATGGTTGCATATTTCCTAGGAATACACTAAGTAATGACAGATTGTACTCCTATCATGGGTGATTCATTACTATGAGAAGTACATCTCAAAAAAGTTAACAGATGATAAAAATGGGTAGCTAATCCCTCCCGATATCACGAAACACGCTGAGGCATATACAAGCCGAGTTGATACTTGAATTATCCATCTTATTGCCCCAAATTGTTTCACAAAAATGTGATTTTAATGTCCCTTACTAACGACATCATAGCATCTTACATATGGACAAGCATAAGTACTTGAATCACTTGGGATGGGATATATTGTTTACACTAAAGATATGCATTACTAAAAATAGTTTATAGCTAAAATTAATCTTTCTTATGCTCAATTGTATCACATCCTAGCAGAATTCTACAGTACGTTATTTCCTTTTCCATTCTTTTTCCAAAACTTAGACTAAAAATAATCCCAGAAGAGTCTCTCTCTCTCTCTCTCTCTCTCTCTCTCTCTCTCTCTCTCTCTCTCTCTCTCTCTCTCTCACACACACACACACACACACACACAGCACTCCCATATTTCCAACCTAATTGCTGAATTTGCAGTAAGGGCCTTCAAGTCATGGACCATATCTTTCCTTTTCCCTCTGTATTTATTAGAACTTTGCTTAATGGTTTCAGCATAGCTTTTGCCTAAGCTTTTAATGACCAATCAGATGACTGTCTCATTGGAATATGGTTGTGAACTTTCTAGGCTAATATTTAAAATTTGGTAACAGAAGCTGTCTAGAATATCAGTTTCCTGTGTACTGTTAAATAGTATTTCGGCATATGGATATGTTCAAAATTGTTCATGGTGTTTGTATGTCATAAATTCAAAGCCATTATTTTTATAGAATACATTCTGTAGGAAAAAGTGACTTTATGGAAATAAACTATAAAGAATACAGGGGAGGCTGGGAAGATGGCTCACCAGTTGAAAGCAGATTCTGCTCTTACAAAGGATCCAAGTTCAGTTCCCAGCACCTTGGTCAGGCAGCTCACAACAGCCTGAAACTACAGCTTCAGGGCACCTGACTTCCTCTTCAGGGCTCCATGGACACCTTCACTCACCTGCACATGCACCCCTACACACAGGCACACTCACATAATTTACAAATAATAGAGTAGATGGGTCCAGCATTTGGAACAAGGGCCTGCTTATCTGATTATCTCCTTAACGTGAAACAATATAAGTAAATAAAATGTGCCATATCCATACACTGAAATACTATTTAACAGCACACAGGAACAAACCACTGAAGCATGCTGGGTATTGCATCTCAGGGTCATTATGCTAGGTGGAAGAAGCCAAACACAAAGACGCTTAAGACCCCTGTATAATTTCAAATGTATTAAATTATAGAAAATATGAACAAATACTTAAGACCAAAAGCAGGTCAGTAGTGGTCCTGGGACACATACAAAAGGAAGACAGACTATGAAGGGATGAAGGCGTAAATCACAAACAATCCCACACCAGTTTGGAGTTATGATTAATAGAATGTTATTTATTAAAAGGGGAAAAAACTTACAGATCACCGTCCCAGCCAACAGCCCTCTGCGCAATCAGGAAGGGAGCCTAGTCGCTGGAAGCAGAGCCGGAAGCCAGAGAGAGAGCCGAGGGAAGTGGCCACATTTTTAAAAAGAGAGACCACGCCCCAATGGGCTGGTATCTCAGCGGCTATTGGCTGAAGGAGCAGAAGGAGCTCCCGCAACAAAGGGACACAAGGAAACTTTTGGGATGTGATGGAACTGGTCCATCAAGTATACACAGAGGCTTAAATTCACTGTTGAGGAAATTTCGGTATGGGAATTTTGCCCCCATGTAATGTTGACAAAAAAGATAACATTAAGCAAATTATAGTCAAAAAGTTGTTGTTTGGGACGATATAGACTTCAGTGGGGTGTGTAGGAGTAGGGCTGGGGATAGCTGCAGTTATTGAAGCAATGTTCGGAAAGTTTGAAAAGACCAGGTGAGCATTTGAAAGATGCTACAGAGGGCCCCAGCATGACACCCTCAAACCTATTGGTGCATTTACAAGTTGACTTAATTAATAAAGATTTAAATCTGGTAATCAGAAAATACTTTGAAGATTTTGATAAAAAACTACTTTTCTCTATTAGCCAAATCACATTGTGGGAAACATCATCTAAAACCAACTACTCGTATTAAAACATATTAGAGATAGTTTCCAAGGTAACAAAATGATTCTTCACAGAGTATTTTCTTTGCAATCCTTTGGGGGACTTCGATATTATCTCACTCTTCCCAAGCACACAAAAACCTGTCCCATGTCTTCAGATAACTCCTGAGGGTCACAAGTTACAGGTGGAAGGAGCCAGCCTACCATGGACCTGGTATAAATTGTGCCAGTCCACCATCCTCGGGACGGTGTGATGCTGTGCTCCACACAAGAAACCTTTATAAAGTCACATACGCTGCTAATAGCGCAGCTAGATCAAGTCTATGCTGTCATGTGCCACAAGGCCTCTATCCCCTACAGAAATAAAATCAATAAGTTGGAAAAAGTGACCTGTGGCTTTGGCCTGAGCAGTGTAGCTGTCTACTGATGCCCAACAATGTCCAAACACCTCATCGCGGCTTTTGAGATGTGCAATGGTTACCTTGTACCACCAAATAAAAATTAGACTCCTTCTCTCTCTTTCCGTGCTTATGCCATTTGCTTTAAAGTCCCATTCACAAGAGAGGGAAAAAAGGCTTTACTTAAGGAAAAAGCAAACAAACAAAATCCTTGCCTCATTTGTGTATTAAAAGGCACAAGGGATAGAACTGAGTTTTTTGTTTGCTGTGTTATGTGCCCATACTGTGCCACTGAGACATAAAGACAATGCTGGTCACTAATAATGTCTGAGAGGGAAGGCTGCTCAGCCACTGCCCAGGAAGGAAAAAAGGGCTTTGCTCTCTCAGTAGGTCCTCTCATACACCTGTGAAAACCAGCCTATGAGAGGGCACACTTTCCTGCAGCAAGATCAGAGAGATCCAAGAGCCACCAATCAAGTGGTGGTCCCGCCTTCCGGTGCTGAGCCAGCACATTTTCATTCTTTTCAGTGATAAAGTCGGTGAATGTACTCGTGAGAAGATAACAAGTTTAAAACCAGCTGACTCAACATCACTTGAGTGAGGAATTCACTGCTGACCCAGGACAACACAATTCCGGCCACCAGCCAGTAACCACGGAAGAGCGGCCAGCTTCACTTCATGCAGCAGAACTCTTCATGATGGAGGGTCTTCCCTGGGCTAAATGACAACCGTCCAATATACACCCCATGAGTTCGCTTACACTAGTAATGACTTCCTCGATTATTTATATTCCAAGTCTTACTATGTGTGATAACTTAAAGATTTTAAAGTAAATTTAAAATCCTCAAAAGTGCTGTACAATGGAAATGACCAGAACTATAAAAAGGGCTGTGAAACCTAAAATATTATTTCACTTTAGAAAAATATTTTACACTTACGAAAGTTTTACATAAAAAAATAGTCATCTTGTGTAATAGTTTGATGTGCCACTCTGGGAGGAAGTGGAGTTGACAATTGCTGTACATCACCTATCTGATATTAGAAAATAATTACGATATTCTCTACTGTGAGGCTCACAATGCAACTCTTGGGTAACAATTTTCTCTCTCTATATATATATGTATATCTATATATATATATATATACATATATGTGTGTGTATGTATATATATGACTTATTTTTTTGAATAACTGATTGCCATAACCAAGGCAAGAACCACAGATCATGACACATTTTGGCAGAGATGGAAAGCAAAGAGAAGGCTGTTTTGACGTCTTGTCCAACAAAAAGCACTTTTTTAATTTATGATTTATAGTTTATGAATATTATTGGTTTAATTATCTGAAACTGGTGATTATTGGACGATTTTTGATCTATTCAAAGCAGTATTTTTAGCTTCGTTGTCAATTACAATACGGTTCTCTACTTTTGAGACAGGGTGTCTCTATGCTGCCCAGCCCAGCCTCAAACTCCTGGAAACCCTTCCCCCCAGCTTTCCAAGCACTAAGCTTATAGGCATGGGTCACCAAACCCAGCTGCTTTGTCAAATTTTCAATTTGTTCATTAGGATTACTGTGCCTACCCTCGCTGAAATGATTTGAAACTATTTTCTTTTTCCATATCAAACAAATAAAGGGATCAGGTGGGAACTAAATTCCAACAATGGAAGTCCTCACCTAGAAGGAAGCAATCAATGGCTGGACACAGAAGAAAGTTACCAGTGAGCAGTTAGGAGGTGGGGACAGGGATGTGAAAACGAACTTGCTCATAACATTCAGTAAAAGGAAGCATCCTTGTGAATTCAGATTTCAGACATTAACAATCGTAATTAGTACTGAGAAATGGTATAAGCACAGATTTCAGCATGAGGCCCTCGAGAAATTTCTACTTAAATATTTTCTATGGTAAAAACAGTATTTTTTTGAAATTATTTATTTATCATGTACACAATATTCTGTCTGCGTGTATGCTAGCAGGCCAGAAGAGGACATCAAGGCCTTATTACAGATGGTTGTGAGCCACCATGTGGTTGCTGGGAATTGAACTCAGGACCTTTGGAAGAGCAGGCAATCCTCTTAACGGCTCAGCCATCTCTCCAGCCCTAAAAACAGTATTAATGCAAAATGATATTTATTGAACATCTCCCCTTTTTCAGACACTCTGCAAGCATATCCCACAAATGACTATAGTTCTTTCAACCCTCCCAGCAAGGTTGGCTTTTGTTATACACAGGAAGGACCTTAGCAGGTTAAGCAAGTTGCTTGAGTAACAAGTGGCTGAGAAAGGGATCACAAAGACCTCCTTAAAAATGTTCCAGTGGGGTTGAGAAGATGGCTCAGTCCATTAAGTGCCTACCATGCAAATAGACCCAGACTTCAGGTCCTCAGCAAGCACAAAAATTCGCATCTGGAACCCTAGTACTGGGAGAGAATGACAGATTCCTGAAGCTTACTGGACAGCCTGTGGCTGACCAGTGGAAGACAACTGGAAGTTGACATTTGACTGTGAACATACATACGTAGATATGATAAAGTTGGGCTCTGGGCCTTCGTATTTTTCATATTCCTAACAGACGCAATGTGCCAGGCATATCATTGACACTAAAAAAGTATGTGTTTCAAATGTGATATTGTGTGTGTGTGTGTGTGTGTGTGTGTGTGTGTAAGCTACTACATGCTTGTGCACTCACTGCTGAGTATTGAATCCAGAGCATGTGTGTGTGTGTGTGTGTGTGTGTGTGTAAGCTACTACATGCTTGTGCACTCACTGCTGAGTATTGAATCCAGAGCATGTATGCTAGGCATACATCCTCCGAGATATACTACCGCTCTGATATAATTCTCCACGTGTGTGGGTGTGGGGTGGGGAGGGGGATCCTAGGCCCTTACCCCCAACTGAGAGAAAGCAAAAAAGTTCTCAACCGCTCCCAGGTTAAACAACATCACTCAACTTTAGCGGCCTTCTATCACGGCCATGGTCACTCCCACTCCAGCCTTGCAGCCATAGAATTGATTCATCTCACTGACAAAAAATGTGATAAAAGAAGCATTCATGGGGGAGGGGGACCCACTCCTCCTCCGACCAGAGCAGTCCTCGGATGTCCGATGGCCTTTCTTCTCGCCAAGGTTCAGTAAGCCCTGAAAGCCTGGCCTAGTGAACATGGGTCAGGTTTGCAACACCATCGCTCCACCCCTCCCATTACCAAGGAACACTCAACATCTCTGGCCACTCTGGCAAAAGATGAACAAACAAACAAACTGGTCCCGGGGTTTCGTTCAGGTGCTGTGGAAACTTTCAAAACAGTATTACCTCCCCTCATGATTTCCTAGCTTTTCTATATCCCAACCAGCACACTGGGACTTCCAAATCATATACCGTAATTGCCATAAAATATCTGCCCCATCAGTGAATATCTTTATTAGCATCAAAATCACTCACAACTAGTGTTCCTCAATGTTATTAAACATAACTTGTTCTAGGTGTTGCTTTACTAATTAGTCAGGATGAGCCCGAGGAAGAAAATCTGGGTCATGTTAAATTAATTGGAATGAGCATGAAAATTAGCAGAGCAAACTGCATCAATTTTCTATAGAGAGTCTTTCTTCATGTTGAGAATAAAAATGGATATTACGAGGCATTAACCAAACTGCCTTCTGTGGCTGCCAAGAGGTGTGTTACAGTAGCCCAAAATATCACGCTCGCAGATTTTCAGAAGTTAATGAGACATTTCCAGGAATGGTAAATACATGGTGTTAAAATGGGTGTGCCTCGGATGGGAAACCGCCAAGCCATTTCATGTTTATTCAGGCATAACAAGCTCTTCAAAATGAGCATAATTTAAGAGGTGAATAGTGCAGAGAGGGCTAACAGTCAACTAATTTTCCTTCAGAAAGAAAAGATTAAATTGAACAAAAAAAAATGAATTAAGAGGTTTAGAAATCAACAAGTCAGCCACCAGGATGGCAGCCCCGGCTCAGTCAGGCTGGGCAGCCCCCGCAACGAAGTTTTTCGAAACATGTCCCCCAAGGCAGGGAACAAAGAGAGCAGAACTGATTACAGGCCCTCTCCCCGCCTTGCCGTCTCAACTCAGTTTGCCTTCCTAATGAGCTCACTAAAAACCTAATTCATCTCCCATAACCCTCCTCAGCCCTCCTTGCAATCCACCATTATGGAAATCATAGATGAAACATTTCCAGGCTGGGGTCCAGCCTGTGTGTCCCGACCCCCAGCCAGCGCACAATGGAGTTGGGGGTACGGTCCCGACCTGCTCCTGTGGCAGCTTCCAGAATAATGAGGCCCAGCTAGGTTAAGACTCTTTCTCAGGGTGACAATGATTTCCACCTTCACACCGCCCTCCCCTGAATGTGGGAACTTCCTGGGTTCCACAGTACATAAAATACAAGCTGTGCTGCAGGACAGGAGAAATGAGTTGTACTAATGACAAATCGCTGAAACGGGATAAAGTGAATTCCCAGCCTGTTCAGGAGCAAACTCCCCCGGTTCCTCATTACATAGACTGAAATCCTCGCGGCACCTAGCCTGTAACTGGAAGATTACTGAATTGATGGATCCTTAGTTTAAAATGCAGCTGTTTTATTCTGCTTTAGTAATTAATTCTTTTTCCAATACCCTATTGATTAAGCGTAGACCCTGATAAAGTTCAAACTGAGAAGGATCTCTCGTGGCGTCCTTAGTTGCTCAGGAGAGTCAATGAAAACTTCCTACCGTTCCACCTGCCTCCTCAGAGTGCTGATCCAATGAACAGAGCAGTTTTTTTCTCATAAATTAGTCAGGCCGTGTGGAGCTGTGTTAGCTGATGGTTGCTTTTGTCTCTCCAGTTGCTGACTTGCTTTTCAGTTCTGCTGGCCTTTGTGCTGTCACACACAAAGTCGGACTGCAGCTGCCATTCTGAACCCAAACCGAGGTAAAGAACAATCTCTACAAACTACACTCCCCCCCCCCAAAGCCCCATTTTATACAGATGCAATTCCCTGAGCTGCACAGGGCTCCATGGGGCCTCCTGGGACCCAACTAGCTGAGAAGTCAGTCCTAAAGCATGCAGACACATTGGAGAACTGGAAAAAAAATAATAAAGTAACCCATTTTCTTCAAGGCTTTGCCAGACTTCTTTTTTTCCCTCTACCTCCACCCCCTACCTCTCACAGAACCCAGACTGCCCTTTGTACAGCAACGATAAGCTTCCTCCTTGGTTTTCACAGAGGGTATCAAGCAATGACACAAGACAGGTTCAAAAAAAGTGCTCAAGAGGCTAAGCAAGGCCTGTGTCCTGTGCTGGTCAGGTGGCATCGGAGTCTGAGGACGCCTAGTAAGCACACAGGCGTGGAGTGTAACCATATATAAATGGCCATTATAAACACAATGGTATTTAGTAATAGGAGGAGTCACCGAGGGTGCTCCCTCTCAAAAGGGTCACATGTACCAGGATCAATGCTGGAGAGTAAAACAAGCAGAGAAACAGGAGGGTTCTCAGGTTTCAGCCCTGCACAATGGAGTTTTGTTTCCGCCAAGATCATCGCTACTGGGAATGCTTTTAGAGCAATGGACTCATTTTCTTGCCCTACCCCCACCTCCCCAGACCCACCTAAGGCCACCAAATCATGTGCACAGGCTTAATTCCCTGCATGAAAACAGCTCAAAGACACAGGTTCCCATCCACGAGCTGGTGGGAACAGCACGCATTTGCAAGAGAGCTCATTTGTTTCCCGTAAGTTCTGTTTCAGACAGTGGGGGTAATGGGAAAGATCTGGAATATTTTTAGGAAATTCCCTTACATTTCTAGCATCTGATTCTAAATTCAAAGCTAAAGCCAAGCTTTCTGTGAGCTCTGAGCGGCTGGGCTGTTTTCCACGTTCTCTCCTGGGCCAGGGCTGAGTGCACATTCCCACCTTCGCAGCATTCCTTCCTAGGTCAAAAGGTCATCTCTCACAGCATCCCCAGCAGACAGTGGGTTGTCAAAAGGTTGCATCATGTGATCTGGGCAGCCTCTCCTAACAAAGCCCTTTAATACTGGGAAACAAACTTTTCACGTCTAAGCAATTTCGATGTTAGAGCCCCGCTTTCCTTCCTCCATCTCCCCCCACTATGGTCTCCTCAGTTTCAAAACTGATAGAAGCAGCAGTAGGCTTCGAATTCAACAGCTAAGTTTCCACAGACTGTCCAAGGCAGGCTTCCTCCACTTTTCTGGGTCATGGGATAAAGAATGAGACACTGCCAGAGCTCAAGCTGGCTTCTTGAATTGAAAAAAAAAAAAGCAAACAAACAAACAAACAAACAAAGAAAAACCCAAAGGTGTCCCCCTACCAGGGGGATTCTTTCCAAAGTCCCCCTTTCTAAAGTAAACCTATATATTTTGGGTAAATAAGAAATCACCAACAGAACAGTTCAAAGATATTCTGTTTGAATCGCATTAAGGCCATAGGGCTTTTTGCTTACTGTGTTAAACTGCACAGAGGAGGCTAGCAGAGAAAGGGGGCATGGCTAGATAGGAAAGTGAAGGTGAGGTGCTCAGGACAGAGCCCATTGCTGGGGCCAGGTTTACAAATGAGGGAAGAATAAAGTTCACCATTGGTGATAGGTGGGATAGAAAGAGTCCCAGTTACCACAGGCATGGCCTGCCTGCCTGCCTTCCTTCCTTTCTTTCTTTTTTCCTTCCTTCCTTCCTTCCTTCCTTCCTTCCTTCCTTCCTTCCTTCCACCCACCCACCCTTTCTTCCCTCCTCTCCCTCCCTGTCTGGACAGACAGTTTAATGACTTTCTCATTGTCATGGATTTTTGCTTTGAGCAGCTTGAAGCTCTCACATACAATCCAAAATGAGTCATTTATTTCTAGAAGGGAGTCAAACAAGTCTGTCAACATTGCTTCTATTTATAAACTATATATTTAAGAGCAACGTAAAATCGTCATGGCTGACAAGTTACATACGGGATACAGAATTAGAGACACTTTCAAAAAAATTAGAGATCTTTTCAAATTATCTGGCTTAATGCAAAGTCATAGAACTGAGGACACTGGCAAATTTGTAAGCGTGGAGCATCTTGTATGTTTATTTATTTAAAGAGGCACGCCTTTAATCCCTACACTAAAGAAGCATTGGCAGGTGGATCTCTGTGAGTTCAAGACCAGCCTGGTCTACAGAGCAACTAGGGCTACATAAAGAAATCCTATCTTGAAAATAAATAAATTAGGCACACAAACAAATAAATAAATAAGTAGTCATGGCCAAGTAACCTTACAATGGAACCTATGCTCTCTCTATCTTTAAGACAATGTGGTTTGCATACACACAATATTTTCCTAAATATATTCTTTTCAGTTACTAATTGCCAAACTCACCAAAAAACATATTTGTAAAAATTCATTTTCACATGTTCTGAAGGAGTTGTGTCTTGAAGTATCAGGAACTGATGAAGATGGTTATTGTTAAGAATGAATGTCATCTCACACGGTATTATCTACAACCCTTAACATAAGACCTAGGTGTTACAAACTTAGGGTAGGTATTTCAGTGAGCAAAGCAGTATTCTAGGTTGTTAAATCAAGCACACATTCTACACTGCCATTTTGGTTGCAGGAAGTGACTGTGTGCTAAATTGACCAATTTAGTCTCTGCTACCTTGGAATATGTACTCTGTGTCTTTTTTGTGGGATATTTGCAAAGAAACTGAAGATAAGTAAAAGAAATAAAGTTTATATATAAAAGGAGATAGTGATGGTTGAAATTTTTTAAAAAAAAGTATGAGTGGGATCTGAATAAACATGGTATAAAACTGATATGCCAGGGATCTTGTAGCAACTTAAAAGTATATCACCATTTCTGGTACTGTGACTCCAAGGTTTGGCATCTGGCATCAGTTACAGGGCCTGAGAATTCTACACAATCCTAAGAGTTGTAGAGAATGGTGTGCTAAAAATAGGAACCTGTAAGCCAGAACCATGCTTCATCTGCCAAAGGATTCTGAGAAGAAAATAGGTGCCTAATAATGAGGTTGTATGAATTTAATTATCTAGTTTTGAAGTATCACATGCTTTATAGCCCTATCCATCAAGAAAGGAGATTATCTGAGAAGTTAGAAATTTGGTACAGAAAATATATGATGTAGTCAGTAATTTTAAATTGGCAAAACTACAGACTCCTGCCTGACATTTTGTCATTACCTCTTCTGAATACAGAATGGGCACTCTTGTCATTAAGGCCAAACTTTTCCAATGAGTGCCCAAAAATATGCCTCTAAGTCAGTGGTTCTCATTCTGAAGGTACCAACCTCTGTGGAGGTGGAGGGTGGGGCAGTAGAATCATCCTTGCACAGAGGACGAAAACCATCGGAAAACAGAGATATTCACATTACAATTCATAACAGTAGCTTTGCATAACAGTAACAAAATTAATTTTATGGTTTGGGGTTACTACAACATGAGGAACTGTATTAAAGGGTCACAGCATGCATTGGGAAGGTTGAGAACCAGTATTTTAAGTGTAACAATAGAATAAGGAGACCAACAATTGGGAGATGGGACCAAAGGACAGGAAACCTCTTTTCTTCCTTTTTTTGCAAATGTATTTGTTTATTACTTTTGTGTGTGGGTGTTTTGCCCACACGCATATATGGGTACCACATGTGTATAGTGCCTGTAGAGGCCAGAAGAACTCCTTAGGACTAGAGTTACATTCAATTATAAACGAGCCTTGGGTACTGGGAATTGAACCTGGATCCTCTGGAAGAGCAGCTAGTGCTCTCCCCTGCCCATGGGAAACCTCTTTAAAAGGCAGGTTAGAGAATCAAAATATGCCATGTGCTTAAAAAAATGACACTCAAACCGAAGTGGAAATGTTCAAGGGCAGAAATGCTAATTTACAACTTGCCCAGCAAACAGACTAGTCTGAACCAGTCACAGAATTCCGCATGGAACAATGGCTGCATGTTCAGTTACAGAGACCTCTAAGCAATGAGTCTTTAGATCAAGCAATCAAATGGTTACAGATTGGAGATCCCAGATTCGAAAGAATCCACATGAAAAATACACTAAGAATATTTCATGAGTACAATGTGCCAACCTTGGTAAGTTGTTCATTAGTGGCTTGAGAGTGCATCAGCTCTTTTAATACTTGCATTTAACACCGTGAAAAAAAACCCAAACTATTTTTCTGTGATAAATTATACAAGGAGGGAGGAGTCGTGGGCGCTTATAAAGATGGTTACATGGTTTCAAAAACCATTTGCAATCAGTCACATCACTGGGTTTATTCCTGATTGTTTTTCCGAAGTATAACATTTCTTTTTTATTTTCAGTACCTCGATCTCTCAGCATAAATAAAGGGACAGACATAAAACATGACAAAGAATTTAAAAGGGAGCCAGGTTTGGTGGCACACATCTTCAATCCTAACATTTGCCCTTAAAGGGGGTGGGGGTCGAAGATATTGCACAGGCCATACGCTAGGCCCTTGTTTTGGTCTTCAGTGCTATGAACAGACACTCACTCTCAATCTCACTGCTCAAGAACCTTACCTCTTGAAGAAAACTGCTTAAGATCATGAAGAAAATCAACAACTAAGACTAGAGCTTGAAACTCCGGCCACTCTCATCTTGGTGATCTTCTCAGAAGCCCCCTGAACTGTCTTGACTCTGCTTCAGCAGCAGCAAATGATAGGGAAAGGGACTTGAATCCTCCTTGAACCCAGGTGCTCCGCAAAGCCAATCCTATCTCTGGCTCAAAGCGCCCTGACCATTATTGTATAGGCTTTGTGAGTAGCGTTACCTGAAAATTTGGTCCCTCCCTGGCTCGCTCCCACTTGGGATGATTTCAAAGCCTGATATAGGAATGACAGAAATCTAAGGATCTGTACAGTGTGACAGATTTTTAAAACAATTTTTATGTATTTGTTATTAAGGGGAAGAGGGCATGCATGAGGTCCTATGATCAATCCCCAACACAACAACAAGAATACACATGGTTAGCCTTTGTAACTATTCGGGGGGAAATTCCATTCAGATTCTTACAAATTCTATTTTTAACCCAGTAAGGACACTACCTTTTTTTTTTCTTGAAGCCTCCGAACGACAAATTAATCTTCCTCTTTAGTTTTAGGATATGCCAATTCAGATTTTTCTACAGACCATAAAAGACTTTCTGTTTGAAAGTTTTAACCAGGTTGTTTATTGGTGTGTAAGAAATTTTGCAATCGTGTGATTTTTATGCCCTAATCCTCATCCTGTTCATCAAAGCAACAGTAAGCAATAATATCAGAGAAATGTTAAAGTGTTCTCTGGCCTTTGGTGAATTGGTAAGATGCCTTTATGGCAATTTTATATACCAGCAGTAATTTACCAAAACTACAAATACAGCTGATGCCTTGATTCCAAATCAGAACTTACAGTGTAGATTCTTGGAAAATAATTTGGTCTCAAACACCGTTAAGGACCATGACATCTCATACGTATACACACACACACACACACACACACACACACACACAAATAATAATATTCTAGAATAAATTGTTATGAAATGTCAACCAAAATAAAATATCACTCTTGTAAGCTTAAGAAATTCAGAGAGAGAGAGAGAGAGAGAGAGAGAGAGAGAGAAGAAATCCAGAGAGGGAGAGAGTATTTTACCACTGTCTCTGGATTACAAATCAGCAGAAAACTGGAAGATTGAAGATGACGTGTGTGTGTACAGATGTCACTATATGATCTATGCTGGCCTTGAACTTGCAACAATCCCCCTGTCTCTGTTTCTCGAGTCCTGGGATTATATCATGTACTATTGGTCCTGACTAATTTGTGTATATTCTACTGAAGGAGAAAGACAGAAGAGCATACTATACATAATGCATAATGCAGATAAGGAACCTGGTTTTCTCTTTTGTGTAATTACAAAAATGCATTCGGAACAAAAACACCTAATGCTATAAAGATCTACAATTACAAACAAAATCTCCATCATTTACAAAGATTAAGATACCAGGCAGTAATCTTAGAAATCTTTATAGTGCCAGAAGGTGGTGGCACACACCTTTAATTCCAGCACTCGGGAGGCATAAGCAAGATGATCTATCTGAACTAGAGGCCATCCTAGTCTAAAGAGACCTAGTTCCAGGACATCCAGACATAGAGAATGAAACTCTGTCTCAAAAAACACAAATAAATAAATAAGGAAGAAATCCTTATAGTAAATGATACAATAAAACATATTTACATATCAAATGAACTTGGAAGATAGAACATATTTGGATTAATTTTTCAATTATTATAAAAATGTAGTCAGCTATCAACTGTGTAGATGCCATGCACACTGTAGAAAAACTTGAGCAAATTAAAATAAAGTCAGGTTCGGTACCACATGTCTATAATCCTAGCACTTCCCAGGTGGAGTCAGAAAATTCAGAAGTTCAAGGTGAGCCTTTACTGTATGGTAGATTTGAGGCCAGACAGTCTCAAAATAAAGAAAGAAAGAACCCTTAGGCAATCTAACCCTTTGTTAGATTGGAGTATCAAATGCCATTGTTTTGAGGGAACCCTGAAACTCTCTAGGTTTAAGGAAAATCGGGTTTAATTTCTCCCTAAACCACAAACTCAATCCAATTGATAGAATGAAAACAAGAACACTGCTAAATTGTGAATAAATTATCTATTGTCTGGGATCATGTCTTTGGGAGCCACTTTCTGATGAAATAAAGGTTTATCTAAAGACAATCAGGTCTTTAGGAAGTGCTTTCCGGAGCTCTCGAAGCAGGATTGAAAACTCTAGAGGCAGGCTCCCACACAACCTCAGAGTCACGCCTGCCTTAATCATCTCTTGCTCCTCTCACCACCCGTGACGTCATTTTGTTCAGAAAACTTTTGAGGTCGAGTCAATGAGCTATTACAGCTCCTCACAGGATGCCAGCTCGACGTCCACCCTTTCAAACCTGCATGATGGAAATTCTGGAAGCCCCAGGCGGGGTTCAGGTTAAGCATTTCACCTAGTGAATCACTGGTAATCAAAAGTAAAGGCTTGGAGCCTGGACATGTGGCTTCCTGCTTTTGACACCACTATAGACACGGAGTTAGATCTCCTGAGACATGTCAGGAACACCACTGAAAGTCAAGAACTAAAGACAGTGTCAAGAAACCCTTTAGGGAATAAATATTGCAAGAGAAAAGTAGAAGCCTTGACTGGTCTCTCTCTCTCTCTTTTTTTTGTAGCAGGGTCAGAACATAACTTTCTCAGAATACTGAGAATGCCTTGAAGTAATTCAAGATCTCTGAAGAATTTGAACAACTCATGTGACTGACACTGTGGTTTGAATACTGCAGAAACACCTTTCAATTAAAGAATGTGGTTTTATTTCCCTGCTTCAATATTTCAAGCAAGATAAAAGCAAGATGCTAAGCCAATTCATAGGTAAAAAGAAATCACCTCGGCTGAGTTTTTAAAGCCCATCTATCGAGCATTCCTAGCAGGCTGCAGGGGTGATTAAGTGGTGTTGGTGAGCAAATTAAAAAGAAAATCGAAAGGAACAGCTTGGAGAAAGTCCTTTTTTATCCACACAAAAGTATCTTTAAGAAACCCACAATATGAAATATTCACCAACTCGCTCATTTTTTGATCCAGCTGGATGTGTGGCTAATGGAATTGGAAGATTTTCTTTGGGTTAGTAGAATTCTTATTATTCCCTAAACCAGGGGCTCTTGGAGGCAAACAGCAAATACTAAAACACAAATAAGCATCCTCAACTTTAGTGAGGTTGATAACTATGAAATAAGAGTTTTGGAAGGGTCCCAGGAGAAAAAGCAGTCTCATTATATCTTCTGCTCTGACTCCACATGAGCGCTTCTTGCTATTTCTGAGCACAAAAGATGACCAAGCCTTCAGAACATGCCCATTTGGCACCTCGCCTCTCCCTCTCCTGCTCTGGAATCAGACCCCATGGACCTGGCCAACATCAATAGAAAAGCGAAAGAAAGGAATGGGGTTTTTCAAAGCATAAATCACTGATTTAACATCTTTAACAAGTGGCATATGATAACCCAGGCTCCAGTTTAACTTGAGGAAATAAAAATGAAAAATTGTAATAAAGAAGTAATAGAAGGGTGGCCGCCTCTTGATTAGAGTGAAGCCATCGGGGTTTTAATGACTTTCATAGGACAGTCAGTTGCCTTCATTAAATTTTACACCATTTGTGAGCTGAGCACCCTTATGCAAAGCACCCTTGGCAGGGAAAGGACCTGAGCACTCAAAACGGACCTGTTTCCATTCTGCTACATCTTTTTCCCTGCCGTCACGAGGAAGTAATTGACGCACCCCACACACACCTCAAAGCCAGCCACCTCATCTGAAAACTGGGGTAAGCCTGAGACATTCTGGGGCAATCACATGAAAATTTATGTAAAAACACATGAAGACTAGGAATGCAAAACTAAACATATCACATTACAGACGTGATTTAAAATTTAAATGATGTCATTGGAAAAAAATCAATGTAGATAGAATGTGGAGAAGACTTAGGAATCCCCAGCTACCTTCGTCACATGGAAATGCAATTTCTTAGAGCTTCAACAGGTGATAATGTGAATAACGAGGTTTTTTTTTTTTTTAATGTCTGTCTGTGTGTACATGTGCGTGAATGAGCCTGTGTGAATATAGGCCCATGCACTACAGTGTGTTTATGGGGGTAAGAGGACAACCTCAGTTGTCCATCCCCCCATTTGTCCTGCCTCCCAGCAGAGCAGAAGGATTAGAGAGGCACACAGGGTCCAGCTTTGTGTGCATGCTGGGGATCTGAACTCAGGCCCTCACACTTACGTGACAAGCACTTTACCCACTGAGCCATTTCTCTAGTCCTAAAGTAAGTTTTAATGGAACGTTACGACATTGTCTGTATCTATTCGCTTCACACCTTGCATCTACTGTAAAAGGTCAGAACCTATTACAGGAAATGAGTGGTAAAACATCCCCAAACTCTCCCGTGATGAAGTTTGAACTCATGACCTTTGGGTTCAAACAGTGATCCTATATTGTGCCTTCAACTTTATGTGGATTAACTAAGAGACCATGTAACAGTCTTATAGGCCTAATGGAAGCCTCTCTTACAGCATCTAGAAAGAAAATGAAAATTAAGAAAAAGAAAGTAGGATGTCATCTGAGTTATCACTGAGCCATGGTGCACGGGAGACCAATGCTTTGACCTCAGATTTTCCTCCAAGTACTTACCCCAAGATTTTAGCCTTCTTCCAGCTCGACAAATCTTCCCCTATTTGTGTCTGTGTTGTAGTACAGAGGTGGAGGGAAAACATACAAGAAAAGTGTCCTACATTGACACTTCTCTTCTTATTAGACATTTTATCATGCTGTATCCCAAAATTCACAGACAGTAACACGGGCTTAAAGTTTAAGCTATGGAACCCAAACTAATAAAGTCAGTGTTCACATGCTCTTTGGTACCACTGCAATCCTCATTTATGGAGCATATTTTATTGTAGACGCCTCACCCAGAACACAGATTCAGATCCACCATCTAATTTAATTCTCACACCGTCTCTGTGTTTACAATCAAAGATAAACAGGCTTAGAGAGGATAAATGTCACCCAAGGACATTAGGGAAGAAATTAAGATTCAGATCCTGCACTAACTCCAGTCTGCTCTTAAGGTCAAGATAAAAAACCTTGAAATTTTAAATTATAATTTCTTCATAAGGCATAGAAACACTTCCTTAAACTTATTGGAGTCCATAGGATTCCAAACCCAGCATGGTGTTGGCAGAATGCTTGTGACCACAGCACCCCAGAGGCAGGAACAGAAGGACCAGGCCAGCCAGGGCTACACAGTAAGCAAAGCAAGACTCTTCCTTAACTGCCCTCTCTACCCCTCAAAAGAGTTTTCATTTCAGGCCATGACTTCATATTTGCTTTGTTATACTAATGACCACTCAACTCTACCAGATACACCACAAAATGGATGCCTAGTGTTTTGACAAGCTCACATCCCCTGCAAGCACCTATACCTTAAGTAAGCAAAAGTAGCTACATCTTAAGTATTAATCATTTGCCGAAATGAAACAACAGTTGACTCCACCATGTATTTCATCACTGACGGTTTCACAGGCAAGAATATGTATATGTTTAAAGAACTAAAGAAAACTTTTATCATTAAATTTTTAAAACTTTCTTTCTAAAACTTTTCAGACAAGATCCCTGCCCTATTCCACTTAATAGTCTTTCTCTCTATTAAAACAAAATGAAAACATGGAGTATGTTTGTTTTGATTGTCTCTGCCTGGCCTGGGATATGGTTGATATGCCCATTGTCACTCCACTGAAGAGAATTGTCTTCCCCTCTCTCAGTCAATGCCTTTCATTTAGGGGGTAGGTCACTGTGCCCACTTCTCCTTCTCCAGGTTGGGATTTTTGTCTGGTTTGAGTTCATAAAGAACTCAAGAATGCTAACGTCATTGGTCAACCTGTAAAAATCAGAATTGAATGTGGCTTGATCGTTCTTTATCCAGACGTTGAAGGGTTTTATTTTTGTTGGTTTGAGACAGTTTCACATAGCCCATGCTGGCCTCTGAGCCCACTGATGACATGGAAAGGAACTTCTGCTCGTGTTGCCTCTACTTCCCTAGCGCTAGGATCACAGGCCTGTACCACCGTGTCCAGCGTATGGCGCTGGGGACTAAACCCACGCCTTCACCTGCTCTAGGCAAGCACTCCCCCAGCTGAGCTACGGACCCATCCCCTAGATGCTTTAATGCACGGGAGCTATGCAGCCTGGGTTTGCTATCAGAAACTTCATGAATGAGACTTTTCTCTTTCTTGTTCTAAAAAGAAGCCTGTTGCTCCACCTGGCAGAAAGGAGGATAAGAAGAAGGGAAGAAAGAACAAAAGAAAGAAGGAAAGAGGTAGGGAGGGGGAAGGAAGGAGCTGACTTGCTAAGCCTGTAAGAAAAATGACGCCATCATTCTTTTATTTTGTTTTGCTTTTTTAAATTAGAGGTAAAAGTTGGAAGTCTTATAGACAGATGTGTCGTTGACCATTTGAGGTGGGGATATCATGGACACTTGACCCTGAATGTTGTTAGGAATCTGGAAGCCTGCGACTGCTCTCAGAGGATGGTGAGCAAGGACACTCTGCTTCAGACATCTCTACTCTAGGGACAGTAGTCTCTGAAGATGGGTCTTTTTTTAACATTTTCATCCGCATGCAGTTGCTTATTTGTTTGTGAAATGTTTTTGCTTGACCTTACTGCCCTCTTCTTGAGGCCTATGTTAGTTAGCAAGTGCTACTCTCCACAGTAACTCTTGACAGTGGGGAGAGGGAGGGGGCGGTGGTGGTGGTAAGGAAAGCAAGAACTGAAGGCTGCTCACCTACTGCTCCCTTCCTAGATCAGCTCTGTGTATGTCTCATGCTGGTCTAGCAATGGTGTTGAAACACATGGGGGGTGTAAACTGCTGATGTATTTTTGGCAATTGGTTAATAGCAAAGGGAACTACTCAGGGTATAGTTTTCACTGGGGATGTAACTTTGTCAAAGCATTTGTCATCAGTGTTGTGATGTATCTGATTGGCAGGTTTGAATAGCCATAAGAAAGCTAACATGGGCGTGGATGATCGGGCCTTTGTGGCCATGAAACAAGGGCATCCATTTGGTTGTGTAATAATTTTCTTTTCTTTGCTTTTTTATTGTTGGGGATTGAACCCCCGGTCTTGTATTCAGTGGGAAAGCACTCTCAAGCTGAGCTATAGCCATAGCCTATAGTGTAGTTTTCTGAGTTAAATTACTGTACAACATTGAAAACCTTGTAGAAAAATGACTGACAAAAAAAAAAAGAGAGTAAATTCAAACTTTTCCTCACCTCACCATACCTCAAAGATAACCTCACTTGTGTCCCAAGGCTCTTCTCAATCACTCGCTAAGACATCAGGGACAGGATTCTTCACCTCATGGCCTGAAGGGTGTGATGCATGCAAGTGACTAATCCTGCCCTGCTTTACCCAAGACAGGAATGAATGAATTTACAAGTTCCTGTCACTCAAGAGAGGTGAACACTCTGGGCGTCTTCTCATGTTCCTGAAGATGCTAACATGCCTCCCAGGATTCTCCAGCTATAAGGAAGAGTCAAGAGAAAAGGCATCACCAGCAAATGCGATCAGCGCAAATGCTGCCCTGGAGAAACAGGGCAGAGAAGGGTTTTGCAGAACCACATCCCAGACATTTCCCCAAGGATGGATTGTATAGACAGTCCCACTGTTTACCACTTGGCGACAAAAGCCAAAGAGTTCACTTCCAAACATGCAAGGACCGTTCTTTACTCCCTTCATCCTTCTTCCACGGATTTCCACCCATCTCCTAACTCAGATTTGGGGCTAGTGACATGATTCAGTGGGTAAAGGCACCTATCACCAAGCCTGACAATTCTTGGGACCCATATAGTAGAAAAAGAGAACAAAATCTTACAAGTGTTCCTTTGAGCTCCACAAGCATGCTATGGCATGGATGTGTGTGCACGCACATGAGAAAGAGACTGAGACAGGGACAGATAAGAGAGAGACAGAGAAGAGGAGTAATTAAAAAAAACTATTTGTTTTTGAGGAGGGCAGATGCATTATGTGTTGGGTTTCAGGCTAGCCATCACATTAGTTCATGTCAAGAATAAGTCTGCTGGGCTCTTCATTTCTACATTTGTGAGAAGGTAATCAAATGTGCTTCCTTTGAATCAAACACTCAAGAACCGTTCGAGTCACATCAGTTAATACCATGAAGCAGAGGTACAAGGCTAGCTGGCTTCAGAGAGTACTCTGTGCCAGAAGAGCTGAAGTCCACAAGCCTTCTGACCATGGGGGAAATTGCTCTTTACACAATTGAAAATTGATCCTGAGTTCATGCTGACCCACCTCTTAAATACAACACGAGAGAAGACTCCCTGGGATATTAGCTCTGTCTGAATGGGTTTCAGTGAAGGAAGCAGAATGCAAGGCAGTGAATCCCTGAGTGTGTTCTGGGGGGCGATTAGTCCCCAGAAGGGATGTGAAAGACCATCTTAATGGTTAAGTGGATCTGGGAGGCTCTAGGTTTCTACCGCCCGCAGACTTCAAATGCACATTAGCAAATTAGGGGAGCTGGAAATTCCGACACTGGAGGAAACCCAGCTTTAAGCCAGGCTTCAGTCTGACCACAAAATTCTTTTTTTTTAAAGTAATGCATATCTAAATATCCCACGAACCATAATTTTTCAAGTATTGAAGATGATATGTTTACTCCTCTTGTTGAGCCATTTCCAGGTGTTAATAATTACAACACTACACACACACACGCATTTACAGAAGCATGTCTTTAGATACAAATTCCTAAAATGAGGTGATGTTCAAGGTAATTATGTGGATCACAGAATCATTATAGCACTTAGATTGCTTCGGAGAGAATACCAAAGCTTCCCTTGGCTTTTTCTTTTCTTTTTCTCTTTTTCTGGCTATTGGAAATGTGTTTCTTCACCGAAAAGAATATCTACTCTTTTAAACAGACAGTATTTCAGGGAAGCATGCCCGTCTGCTACTTTGGCCATGGAGGACACAGTGGAGAACCGGTCATTGGCATTCAAAGGGGAGGCGATTATGCCACTACAACCTTCAATAGGTCCCTATTACCTACCAAACCAAGCACTAAGCCTGCTATTCATCGCCCCACACAATATGGACCCAATTCCCTTTTCAAAAAGATAAAAATAAAGAGAATTATTATTATCAAAGGCCTTCAACATTAATCATGGCATCAAAGAGGGTTTGCAGGAAGGAAATGCCGAAGATGGAGAAACTGGCCTCAAGAATCTTCCAGTCAAGCAGGAAGGTGAGTGAGTCCTGGAGGTTAGTGGAGCACCAGACATACAAGAAGAAGCGGCTGCTCAGACGGCAGAGCCTTCTCCAGTGGAGCTCAGCTCTGGGGTCTGGGGCAAGGCTGGGGGGTGGGGTGGGGAAGCAGCCATGATTTCCTTTTCCTGAGGATAAATGCAAGACTTTTTGTTTTAGGGTCCCCATGGTGACCTCTGTTGTATAATGTCACTTTTCAACTGCCTGAAAAGCATTTTTTTAATTTTCTTAAAGTAAAGCTTATTTAGTATACAAGAAATACAGAGCTATCATTTTCTATAAATTACATTATTTAAGCCTTATGTCTCAAAATCTATCAGATTAATTATCTTTGATCACCCTTGCCCTCTGACTACAGAGTAGAGGGTGGGAGACTCATTGACCATGAGCAGTCAATGTGCGGATTTCATGCCCAGCCAGCTAGCCAACGCCAGTGGCCATGTGTTTACCCATGAGGCCACATCTCCTATAAATGCTCCATGTCTCTGGAAGAGGCCTTCCTCACCCAGGTACCCCACACATCTCTACTTCAAAGACTCTGCATGGGTGAATGAGGTCTGTTCTGGCTGATACAAGTCCATATTTCAAAATTTATGGCATAGAAGACAAACCTGCCCTGACTATTATTATCTGTCTGCTTTCTCTACCCACCCAGGGAGAGCCACAGTGGCCATCCTGGGCTCTGTCCTTTCACGGACAATCTCTCTATCAGTTCTCTCCTCCAGCTCTGCTGCTGCTTCGTGTGGCTTCTCGACGTCTAACCCTCATTCTATATTTGCTTTTCTTTCCCTTATATGTAATCTCCATCGTCTACAAGAGCTGATTTAAAAAGCAAATCTCGCCATAACCTCCTTTTGCTTAAACTATCGTAATGTATTCCCCATATCCCAGCCCCAGGTTTCCCCCAAGTCTGGGTTAAAAAACCAGATTCTCGGGTCTTCCTCTAGAAATCATTGTTGTGGTCAGCCTGGCACACTGCATTTCTATGCCTGTATGGGCTTTCCAGCACCAGGAACGTTTGGTGCTTCAGAGAAGTAGGCCCAAGCATGTCAGATAAAGGTCAGCTCCGCTGACCCTCCAAGCTGCACTTTCTCTGTATAGTCTCTAATACATGCAGCAAGTCCAGTCTGGTTGCTGCTCTTTGCATGTGCATAGCCTCACACTTCTGAGCCTTTCTCTTCTCTGCTCTACCGCCTTGCTGTCCCCCTCTCTATTCTGCTCACCTGAAGATAACTGTTAAAGGCCACCAGTGAAATGTGGAAAGCCTCCCCAACTCTGTGAAGCCTTTTACAAATATTTCAGAGAGTATTGAACATTCTCTTCTTAAAACATATTACAGCCCCCGTGTTAAATGGAATATTAGAAGCATGTATGCCTAGTTACTTGTGTTCCCAAATCATGAGAGAAATCCCTGCTGTGGAAAAGGAACACATCTTATTTGATCCAATTATATGGTCAATAAATGAATGAATGAAGGCCACGTTCTTTGCATTTTACCGTTATTTACCGAACCAGGCTGTTTTAAATTCAATGCGTATCAATTATATAACTGTCTTATGAAATAGTTATCAGTCTCATTTTACAGGTAGAGAGATTCACAGACAGAGAAATAGTCATTTGGGAGGGGCAGGGTCAAAGGAAAGTTCAGCTGCACCTGCTTCAAGGACCATTATTCTTCACCACCAATCTCCCTCCTTAAGCATCAGTCATTCTTCCCGAACTCATCTTTCCATGACCCCTGCATGGGAATGTGTGCCGCCTATGAGTTATGTGTGCATCTGCCATAATGGCCCCCACCCCCAGCTTACAGTAGGCAGGCATCTGCTGAAGGCAGGGGATGCAGTGATTTCCATACTTTCATGGCCTGAGTCCCTTTGCTTGATCAAAATCTTTGTGCCCTGAATTTAAATAACACATGCCTAGCTAAGGTCTTAAGGGCTTGGGAGATATACACACATCACCCTCCACGTGTGGCAATCAGTCAGGAGGAGACTCCACAAGCTCTCGTCCCCAACCATCTATCACTTCTCCCCATCATTCACGCTTGGTACATAGGGATTTTAGAAGTTCTATTTAGTGGGCGGCATTTGTTAAAAAACGTTAGTCGGAAAGGGAAATATGAAATTTTGCACTCACTAATATACTTTTTGTAAGCATTTCTTTTAAAAATGCTTAGTTTTGAGGCAGCAGAACCAGCTATCTCTGTTGGTTAGGAAGAATTAAGGACTAAGTATTTGAATTAGGCAGCTTGGCTAGCTCACAGCTTCAGAGAATGTGCATCACAGCTCAACGTGGGGTCACATAAATGAATGTGTGTGTTAGAAAAAAGCTTGGCAATAGTCAAAGATTTCTGAGCCCACAATGACCAAATATTAATTCAAAATCAAACTTTTGATAAATCCAAGATGTTCCTGATGGAGCTTGCACATGTTGCATTGCTGCTGGAGCTCACCTAAAGTTGTATTGCTGCTGGAGCTCACCCATGCTGCATTACTGATGGAGTTCACCCATGCTGCATTACGGCTGGAGGTCACCCATGTTGCATTGCTGATTGAGCTCACCTAAGGCTGCATTGCTGCTGGAGCTCACCCATGTTGCATTGCTGATGGAGCTCACCTATGTTGTATTACTGATGGAGCTTGCCCATGCTGCATTGCTGCTGGAGCTCACCCATGTTGCATTACTGATGGAGCTCACCCATGCTACATTACTGCTCACCCATGTTGTGCTGCTGCTGGAGTTCACCCATGTTGTGTTGCATAGCTTCACTGCGATCTTGATTTGGAACATACAACATGAGCATGCTTGCTTTGTAGCATACATGGCACCAGGGCATGCAACACAAGGACCTATGAAAGCCTGAAACACCTCAGCTCAGACTGGAGACTGTTGTAAGTTATGAATCGCAGTGTTTCCACTGCAGGGGCAAGGCTTTCTGCTCTTATGGATACATAATGGCTTGTTTGTGAAAAAATTTGAATAAAAAAAGAATTTTAATCCTTTCCTACCATCATTCCTCAGCATGCAAGCCTCAAATTGATGTGTCTTTGGATTGCTCTGTGTTAGACAGAATGTTCGGTTTTAAAAATTGTTTTTAAGTAGATGTCTTGACTTTGACTAAATAAAAACAGAAAAAAACATTTAGCAGGGTTGGGACTGTAATTCAGTGATAGATTGTTTGACTAGCATGCAAGGGGATGTGAGTTCAAGCACCCGTGCTAGAGGAAGAATTATATACTGGGTTTTGTCTTGGAATTAGGGCAGAAATTCCAATAACTTCAGAAGTGGCCCTACACTTCTGTCATTTTTCATTTCTGGGAAGCTGTCTTCTAAGCTGATTTTTTACAATGAAAATATGGATTATCTGTGAAAAACCTGAGGATACTCTATGTCTTGCAGTGTCAGGTTTAGTTTTTGTGTAAAATTATAAATGTGTAAATTTGCTTCCACTTTAATAAATGGTAAAATATATGCATATATATGAATTGATGATTTATTAGCAGTAAATACTTGATTTGTGGGCATATTTAACCTACTTATTTACCAGGAGGTCATATAAAAGTTTCTCAGGTCAAAAGAGGCCACAAGTAGAAAAACAATAAGAAGCTCTAGACTAGAGGTGATCATAGAGAGATCCATGTGAACCAACAGTCTTCGCTTCAGGATCCGATAAACACCTTTAACTATGAAAATATCTGATCACTAACTAGATTTTTCTGGAACAATTTGGAATAGTTGTCAGGTAAGAGTAGATAGAGTCTGACCTTCCGCCATGCTTTTTGTGTTTTATTCCACCTGTGACGTTTAGGAATCCCAAAGAGGTCCAGGTGGATGAAGGACAAGGAGGAAGCTACTTGTGTCTGCAGGATGCCCCATATAAAGCTACAACTTGAACTGCCCTACATATATATGATTTGTGTCATGTCACCACTACCCATAAAACAAATTCTGATGCCTACTTATTTTCTTGATAAACTGAGAAGGAAAAGGCTCTCTTGAACTAATAGGTAAGAAACAGATTATTATCCCATTACTTATCATAAATCAAGGACGTAGAACGTTAATGCTGCACAACCGATAAAGACCTTCTAGCCAGTCTCATATAAAAAGAAAATATAAACATAAAATAAGAAACAAATATGGATGGAAATACAAGCTGCCAACATCAGCACTTGACTCTACAAGATCACTGAGTCCAGTCAAGCTTCTAGGAGAGGACAAGTCCCCAAAGACTGCATAAGACATCCAAAAGATTCCGCAACACACCATAGGACTATAGGTAATTAGTGTCAGCACAGGGCAGAGGAGAAGGAGAAGTGACCCAAGCATTGATGTTGGGGGGCAATGTTGTGCGCCCCACATGTGTAATCTCATTTAACATACCCTCCAGGTCAACCCGCAGAGTAGGGAGTGCTCCCTCCCCTTTACCTAGCCTATGTTGACTAGAACAGAGACTTGAATCCAAGTCTGCCTCCCAGACCTTCCCCCGTTCATTGCCACTGTGACCTTACAGTACAGAGATCCTGACCCACGGTGCAAGATCCCTGCCATCAGCCTGGGACCATGAAAATAAGAATATCTCCTAAAAGCTACTCACAAAAAATGAAAGTGCACATATATGAAGTCAGCAAAGGCACAGTGCCCTCCTGAGGATAACTAACGATCACTTCCAGCTCCCTTTACATGTTTGTGAAAACCAGGGATATCTCCAAGAGTCAAACCTGTCATAAACAGGTTACCACAGGGAAATCATTGTCTCATATTGTGTAACCTCCCTCATCAGATCTACCATTTAGTCTCTCTCTCCCCCACCTCTCTCTCTGACAGTGTAAGAAGAAGAAATCCTATCTCCAAATTCTGACCACACATGTATAGCTAGAGACAACGCTAAAGCCCTAATGAGACAAATTTCAATTTTGAAGACCTAACCATCTTCCAAAGGGTTCTGAGTTTGAGCTATCTTTTAAGGCAGTAATGAATACACAAAATGTTAGTTTAAAATTTGTTTCTTAATCCTTAAGGGATGCAATCAGATTTCAACAGATGCCTAGATACATTCCATACAGCTCGTGTATGTCTAGGCAAACATCACAGAATCCATAGACACGAAGTGAAAACTTAGGAAATTAAGTTGTTTACCTGGAGAAGGAAAAGAAGGCAGTGTCTATAGGTCCTGTTTATAGACTCAAGAGTCGACTCATGACTGCTAGGCAGCATAGCCAAGTGGAGAATAGATGGTAGCCCTGCATCAGCAAAGCTGGGAAAGGAACTAGGAATCAAACACTATCCTTAGTGCGTCATGGAGAAGAGGTTCCAACAAAAACGGACATGTCACGGAAGTACAAAAGAGGGAACCCTGGGCTCAAGCCTAGGCAGACAAGAGAAACTTCATGGAGGTGGTGATACTAGATTAGAATTTCCTAAGTAGAGGACAGACAAGGGCACAATCCTGTTAGGTCTTCTCCATGGCTCTTCCTACTAGAGACCTGTCTTCCAGGGAAACTTCCAGGGAGCTAAATTTCAGTTGTCTTTCTTGTTTATCAGCAGAAAGGGAGCGGACTGCTCCAGACAACACAGGGATACATGTTAGTAAGTTAAAGAGCCTGAAAAACATTGTCTGCTGGGACCTAAGAAATATTTTCAGAGGTTGAATTCAAGACAGACGCCGACAGAGGAAGACAAAGTTCTCCCACTAATCCCCGCCCCCTGTAAACAAACAAAACAACAAACAAACCCAGAAATAATCTTAAGAGATTCCCTGGGGGTAGAAATGGGAAGAGGGGAAGAGGGTAGGGTGGGTGACATGGCGTTTTTATAGACTGATCTTCCAAAGCAAAGACAATGAAGGGGGAAAAATAGAACACGTGTATTACAATGTATAGCGCCATAAGGCTGTGTTTGATGCTCTGGAGGGCTTCAACAAGTACTGTTCAGCCAAAAATCAATTGAAAAATCAGCATGATAAGAGAGCCTGAGTTGCCCTATAATAGCCTTAAGACCCCCAAGGCTATTCAAGTCCCTTTCATCTGCCACACTGCACGGACTCTAGGGGGACCTCACTTCCCCTCCTTGAGTCCTCTGCCCCCTCCGCCTTTCTCACCTACAGCTTTTCATTCCCCTGGAAGGGCAGGGCGACTGACAGGCAATGATGATGTTTTCAAGTGGTTTTTGAGAATGTTTTCCTTCTCTGCTTTATGCTTTATCTTCTCTTGACATTTGCACTAAAATGCATCCTGGGCGATCAGTCATAGACTTCCACCATAGTAAATGGTCAGCCTTAGTCTCGGAAGAGCCTAGTGGGTCACGGTGTTGTGTTCTGAATGCCTTAGCCGACACACTTTCCACTGCCCTTAATGAAATCACAGTTCAGGCTCATGCAAATGAGACATGTAAGCAATCCGCAGCATTGTTATAAATATACATATATATATTTCATTCCAAGATTTCATCTCAATATTTCTTCAATCACTCCTCACAATGTCTGGTTTGTTCAATTTATATTTCTGCTCGGCATTTGGTGCAAACCCCACAGATAAGATACATCTGTCCCTTAGTCACAAATCTTGGCATTTTTTACCTTAACTCCATCGTGAAGTGAGTGGTTGAATTTACCTTGCTTGTTAGCAGCAGTTCCTCATAATCAAACATTTCATTTCCAAACTTTCGAATTTGACATGAGCTGTAGCAACCCAGTAGAGACACATCCAAGCTCAAGGAAGACATATAAACATGCTGATCTGGGCGAGGGAAGGAAAAGCTAATTGGAAGTCAGCTTCGCTGTGATTATCAGCTTGTTTATGGGGAGGGAGGGCTCTTCCGAATGGTACTGTAAATTCATCCCTGATTACGGTGTTAACACCAGCGCTCCCTTCCACACACTCCCCGAGAGCCCCCACCCCGTCCGTTGTGTGTAGTCATAAAGGGTTGCGCACTGTTTCCAGGGACTGACAGTTCTCCACGCTTTGATTTTCCCCAGTTTTAGGAAAAATTAATCAGTTGCACAAGCAGTCGTCAGACTTTACTCCCCTCATGTGCAGAAAGCACACATATTCATTGTCTGCTATAAGAATAAATTTTAGTAATTTTCCCCATGTCAATATGAATATTAGACTGACCCAATTAATATGAAACGCTTCTATGCTGCTGGAACAGACAGTGCTACAGAAAGAACCATTTGCACAACCTGTTCATGATTATGGGCCATAAGGACACAAAGATGGCACACACATTTGTGGGCCATCTGAATTCTTATACGGGAAGGGGAGGGGGAAGGGGGAGCAGCATGACGTTAGCTTGACTGTCGTGGGTCATGTTTTTTAATCCAGAGTATTGGACATGTAACACAGCAACAAGAGCTGATCATTTTGTTTAATCACCTTTTGGATCTTTGCCAGATAGTCTCTATTGAGAACGCTGCAAACACAGAGACATGAGCTGCATCTAACACGCCACCAGAGCCTTCCCGTAAATGTCTGAGAACTGATTCCAACAAGAATTTAGTCTCCTAGCAGAAAGGGATACATTTAAAAACTATGTGCATTAACTATACTTTTCCCCATAGAATCCTCACTTGGCATGAATAATTTACCCACTCTTATGCTAATGGGATCATGAAAGTATCCCCCTGTCTTCATGCAGCTATTCTCAGCTTTCAGTAATTACCCCACCCAGTGAAAATAACATGGCTTCCACACTGAACAGCCCACTAGTACCTGACAATCAGCATGATCATGGCTGACAGTGGAAGGATCTAGAACTGGCCAGAGACACCCTCAGAACCCGAAGAGAAACACAACCACACAGTAGTCCTAGTAGAGGGTGAAGGCGCATGGATGGGAGGGGAGGGGGGTAAAGAAGTCTCTTCATTGTCAAGCTTGGCTTTCCTCTGCCTTGTCATCTAAATCTGACTTAAAGAAAACATGTTCCTTTTCTAAGGGTGAAAGACATTGGAGATCAGATCAGTTTAGAAAGAAAATCAATACGTGATATCTAAGAAAAAACGATAGTTATCTACAGAACACATCTATATAAGTATTTATTCTATCAGAACTTAAATATATATATATATATATATATATATATGAATAAACGCATATATGTATATGATGGGAAATTCCCTAAATGATACTTTTGGAGGAGAATGGGGAAAAAGGATTACTGAAAAAAAAAGGAGAAAGGAGAGAAAAGGAGGGGAAAAAAACAAAACACATTTCGACCTCTGTCCACAAAACTCCATGTTAGGTAGTTCACTGTGTAAAAATTATCAGGCTAAAACATCTGGGAAAGAAAGCCATGAAACAGCAGGGAACGTGGCTGGTTTATTGTTTATCTTTTGTTTATGAGGCAGTATTCAAGTTTAATTACTACTCTAAATTAAACTCTAACGGGCATCAGGAGACATCCCTTAACATGACTAAGTTAAAAAAAAATCTGGAAATCCCAATTCTGGATTTTTCGAGTAAGTTGATATATATAGAAATAAAATTACTCAAAATTAACGGCAATTATAGAAAACTTTTAAGCTTTTATGGGCAACCATTGCATGTTCCTAGAGCATGCATTTATTAGAAGACTTGAATTTTATTGCTCATGGTGACTATCTAAAATGTTCTAAGAGCTTCAGCAGAACATACCTAAATGTTTGCTGATGATTGAAGGATGGCTTTCATTTTTATTTAATTTTTGGTGGGGAGAAAGGAAGTACCATATGAATATTTTATATAGAATAGCTTCTTCTCTGGCCATGTCCAACCGTCAATTATAATTGGAGAGAAAAAATGTTGATAACAATCAGGAGGAAGGAGATACTATTGTATTTATCACAAGTTAGTGACCAGTTTGGGGTGAACTTAACTCTAGGAAAAATAAAGGTTAAAAGCAACTAGCAAAAGATGATGCGAGATGTCGTTCATATTGTATTTAGGGTTATTTTAAAGAGATTGCCACCACTATGAAAACACCCCACTGACAGAGTTTTCCTAGGCTGAATGAGAAATCCCTGCAGAGAATATTCAGTACCCTCACTAACTGGGTTTCCCCCTTCTTCCTTTAAATACATAACTGGAATATGTAAAGCAGAGAAAATGTTATTTCTTAACTGCAACGTAGTGTAAACTCAAAAGTGTCATGATATCTTAGGTATGTTTGACTGTAAAGGCTTCCATTCATTTCTAAGGGGACCTTTGTAGATCTCAACACTACGGTTGCTAAATAACTGTATAATAACTAGATAAGCATCTAGCTGTGAGATTCTAGCCTCGTTGCCCGGATGATAGATGGTGACATCAGTGGAGGGGTCTGGTGGCAGAGTCGAGGGGAACCCTGCTGGCTTGTACAGCCCAGGGTCTTGAGCAATTAGTGATATAGATGCTAGCATGCTCCTGTATTTAGGTTAATCTGGGTCTGGCAACAGTATGGTTAACGTGTGTGTGGTGTGCACTGTGAGCTCAGCAGTTACTGGGCCAACTGTCTCGGTATTTCTGGGAATCCTGCCTATTCACAGTGCAGGGATTGTTCAATTGCTGCAAAATGTACAAAATGAATTTTACAAAAATGAATTGTAAGGAAGGCCCCATTACAACGATTTTACAGCAAAGATGTCAACATCAATTTTTCTTTCATGCATAGCTAATGATTAAAACAGCATATTCCATTTGCCTAAGACAATTTATTTCATATTGGCACATCAAAATATTGAAGTACAAAGTTATCTTTACTCTACCCTCTTTATTCACTGCTGTTGAACCCGTACCATTGTTCAAACCAGGAAAAATAAAACAAACTTGGCACGAAATACTTAAAACAAAGGCTCATCAATATTCTCCAATTTGTCAACATCTCAATTACAGCACTGGAAAAAAATGTAAATTTCGTGTGCTCTAAGCACTGAGGGGTCTAGTCTCTTGCCAATTCACACGTGTAGCTCGCATCAGCGTTAATGGGAGCTACACAAACCCATCAATAATAATAATACTTTGTACATATACTGTGCCTTTTATCTAAGGCGCTCAGAGTGCTCTAGGAACAAGGAGGCTGCTGCTTAGGCTTCACTCTGGCAAAGCACACAGTGAAACACAAGCATCTTTAGAATCAGCAGGTACAGAACGAGGGACCCCAGGCCTTATTATCAAACCCCATTTTTACTGACGGGAAGTCAGGCACAAAGACAGGCAGTTACTGCCCCACAGCCCTGGAGTCTGCACCCTAATTCCGTCCTTGAAAAACCAGATTTCCTTCCTCATTCGAATGCGACTAACAAGACAAACGCCCTCCCTTTGGCTGCTTTTCGAAAACAGAAAACCTAGTGAATGAAAAGCCGGCTTCATATTTATACAGTTGACTGGTGTGTGGTTAGAAAGACAGTCAGACTCCAAGTTTTCCAAGTTCATTTCTTACGATATTAAAATGTCATTTTCTTCCTCCTTTCCGTTTATCATGGAAACACCTATAGGAAAAGATAACCTCTCGTCTGTGTACCACCTATAGCTCTTCAGTATCGGGTCATAGAACGAGGTGCTTTTAGGTTCCAAGGTATAGATTTGTTAGAACCCTTATTGTAAAAATATTCACAAAATTATAAAGCGACATAAATGCATGTATTGTTTTATAGCATATGGCTATTAAAGTTTAATTTAAAATGTGTATGAAAACATTGTATTTAGTACAATTCATCCCTATTTCTTCTGTTTATCATAATTTGTTTTGAAATTGAATCATTTTACAGTTTTCCATATGCCTGTTGTGCTAATAAATTCTGAAGAAGTAAGGAAGTCTCTTGTGAACTGCAAACCTAGATTCCAATGAAACATTATGATATATTTAATATGAAGAACATAAATTTCCCTTTCAGCTTTTCCATTCTACATCAACCCTAAGATCTAGCCTATGATAAGCATATGTGATTTCAGTCAATACCTCTGCTGACTTTGCCCTGCAGCCGATAATTAATCTTTCCCCCTGAAAGCTACTCAGAGCCTTTTGGTGAAACAAAGTAGCAAAATATCTTGGAAGCATGTTTAAAAGATTATGGGAGCAAAACATACTTAAGTCCGGCCTTCAAAATTTAGGGTCTGCTGCCAGAAACAGACAAAACAAAACAAACAACAAACAAACAAGAAACCCAGGACACCTCGACGCACGCATTTTAATAACCACTACCACGGTGGTAAGCCAGGTAGAAAAATTCTCTTTGCACGAACAGTCTCCGTTTTACAGAAACAACTTTCCCCACTTTCTCTCAAACTTTAACACAGTTGCAGGGGAGGTGGGGGGAGACAGCCTTCCTAGTGCTCCATACATAAGCTACCGTGTCCCTTCTTTAATCCCACAGAGATATGATTAAAGGAACAAAATGCTTGGGGGATCAAATCCTTCAGCAAGGGATAAGTGGGTGCGGCTACCCACAGCAAGGGGAGCTCAGTGTCTTGTTTCTCCCCAGAGGGTGTCTTACATGTCTTCTCTTTTTTTGACCAAAACTCCTTAATAAAACAAAACCTACTAACTAAAATGATAAAACTTCATGCTATGGTAGTTATTTCTTGCTCCAAAACCTACTCTCTCTCTCTCTCTCTCTCTCTCTCTCTCTCTCTCTGTTTCTCTCTCTCTCTGTTTCTCTCTCTCTCTTTCGGCTCTCTCGTCTGTATATCTCTCGCTGCTCTCTTCTCTCTCGTTTCTCTATCTCGTCTGTTTTCTCTCTCTCTCTCTCTCTCTCTCTCTGTTTCTCTCTCTCTCTCTCTCTCTCTCTCTCTCTCTCTCTCTCTCTCTCTCTCTCTCTCTCTCTCTCTCTCTCTCCCCCTTCCTGTTATCCCTCTCGCCATAACTCAACTAACCCAACAGAACCAGTCAGTTTTAAATTTCAGCTGGGACCTTGGTGACCTGTTAATGAATCTACAGAGAAGAGAAAAACTCACAGTGCTGAGTTATGCCTGGTGTCGCTAGCTGACATGGAGTCAGAAATGCTTGAAGCGTTAACGTAATTGCAAGAATGTGAAAAATGAAGCGCTTTGCTCCTGAGCCAAGTGAAAGGTCAGAGGGAGCCTCACACAGGAGAAGTTTCTGGAAGATAGCCTCATTAGGCCATTAAGTCTGCTTCTCCTTCTCTCCCCGCACCCCCCAGCTACTGCAATGTTGAGGGTGTTTTGTTTTTATTAATAGATATTTCACCCCTTTGTGGTGGCCTAACTTGCAGTGGGGAGGACTGAATGATCGAAAGCTTTCTGCATTTGACCCAGGGTCACTTGGAACCACAGTTAAACGTATGTATTGCAGATCCACTATTGACTCTACGTACACGATACCTTCAAAATGAGTTAGAATGAAGTTTATTTTACAAACAGTCCTTCTGATGCATTCAAACCAATATACATATAGCTCACAAGTTCTCCTATAGCTTTCCATTTGATAGTGTGTCATCTGTGAGCCACAACTTGTTTAAAAAGACAGATCCTGACCGGGATTCACTTACAGGTGAAAGAAATCTTAGAAAGGCCTGCTTTCTAGATTCACTTGGAAATTCAGGAGTCCAAAATCCCTGGCCAGAAACATGGAGGAGGGTAGATACTCACGGCACACCAGCAACTCCCTTTGAAATGTCCTGTATAATTACAGCTTAACCTGTAAAGCAGTATTTGACTTGGGAGCCTGTCTAATGCTTAAATATTGTGGCCATAAACAGAAACATAATAGAGATGAAATAGACCTAAGAGATCAGACACCATCTAATGTAAAATATTAAAAAGTAAAATCTATACACATTCCTGGACCACATTCAATAATGCATCTTCCTCTAAATGATCATTTTATCCATAGAAGAGTCATTCCTACCAATATATAACTGTTCCCTGTTGTAAATGGTAAAATTCATTCCAAATTGCAGAAGGCTTCCTTGACATCTGTAGTTGTTCTCCTCACCTTCTGAAACTCTATTTGGTTTTTTTTTTTTAAACTGGGACAAAGGTCACTATGTCAGCTATATAGAAGCAGGGACAAGCAATAATGAAGAATTTTAAAATCCATCTTGCCGAAATAAGGGTCTGTATAACTCTCTTCAACCCTTCCCCATTCCAGACCGGCATTTCTGGAGTTAATAAGAACAGATTTTTGCATCTTACAAGCTTTAGAGGCATGGTTGCTTTAATTATAAAGAAGTCCTATAGTACATACAACAAGCAAATATCCTGTTTATAGTATAATTCCAACTACTGGATTATAACAGTTAGGTAGGTCCATCTTTCTGATAGTCACCAAAGTAGTGTAGATAACCACATTTGTAAGAGAATTGGCAGAACCAATCAATTATTACTGCAATGTGGACTTAAAGATTAGATAACTCATTCTGAGTCTTTAAATAAAGTAACAAGAGGAACTCCGTCTTCCTACCAACCAGTTGGTAAACTCCCTACATCCTTACCTTCCCTTCTCCTGTTTACACGGACTGATACCGTGAAATGCGGAAGTTATTTTGGTCATACCTACTTTTGCACAAAGAGAATTCATAGCTTCTTACCTTGCTCACTGCTGTTATCTCCACTCTGGGAGGCATGGCCCCCACTGGAGGGTCCCGGGGTGCCTGCTGAGTGAGTTGAGGTCGCATCATCGTGGTCTCGCCAGGAGGAAGGGTTCTGATGTCAGGATGCCAAGGAATTTTCCCACAGTTACCATTTGAGCCATAAATGAGGAACCATGAAGACAGACAGGCACAGTGGGAGGGAAAAAAATGTGTACATATTAGTATTTTCAAAAGTGGCCACAGGCATGCTATCCTATGCCATCTTCTTCTGCTACATCAGTATATACATTTGTTAAATCTGGCATATCTCTTCTAAATGTGTACATCCTATTAGATGCAAGTTTACACCTCAGTAAAGTTAACTTCTGAAGTGAGGGGAAACTGCCTCAAAATGTCTTTCTCAACTTTTCTATTATAAGCGGGACACATTTTCCTGGTGTCCTCAGATACAAAATCCATCAGACCATGAGCCTCTACAAAGTTCAATGCTCCCTTCAAAAGAGTATGGGGTCAAAAATGGGTGGCGGGACAACCCCTTACACCTTCAAATGCCTTGCCTTAAAACAGTCTGTCTGAACGCTCCAAATACTATCAACAGGTAGATTGTATAAACAACAAGAGCGATAGCAATCGCGGCATCAATGTGTCATTACCCATCAAACCCTGCTTTAATTGGCACAAATGGTAATTTTTAAAAATGAAACTGACTTGAGCTGCTCTCCACTTTGCCAGCAAGCTGAGACTTTCGCTTTAAGCAACTGAGCAGTGGCTTCTGGAAGAACCTCGAAGGTCTGCAAGGCAAACCAGGAGGTACCAGCTCATGCTACTTTTGCTAATATATTCGTCTCCTGCTTCCCCTCCCCTTTCCTGATCATTCCCAATACCACCGCTGTAGCATAAAGGGAAACAGGAATTCTAATGTACAGGAAGGACTTTATCAGTACCACATGAAGGCAGGCAAGAGATGGAATTTCCTCTGGCAGACAGGGAGAGCAGGAGCCACACATGAAACACAGCAGCCTTGGGGCCAAAGCTGTACACTTGTCACCTATATGCTATGACTTTGACTAAACCCGTGGACCTACAGGCAAGAGCACTCTTTAGGGGTTGGAGCAGATAGTGCAGGACAACATTTTAAGGCATCGCAATCTCTCAGAGCACAGCAGCACTTTTTACTAGAATTGGTAAACAATAATCCAGAGCAAGCATAGGTCACCTACAAACCACATGGCTAGGTGAAAGGAATCTCACTATGATACCAGGACACAGAGTTTATTAGGAAAATAGTTAGCCCGTCATTTTTCCCCAAGACTAAGCCCATAATGTACCTACAGCAGACAGTGCTACTGAAATAAAACCAGAAACCAAAGGAAGACAAACGAAGGAAATGCTAGAACTTGGAACAACAGCGGCGGACATTTCTCCCTATAGATCTTCTATAAACATATTGTACTTTAATATTTGGAATTTTGGCAGATGAAGGCATGATCTCTGTGATCAACAATATCAATGTCAAATAGTGTTGCTGGCAACATCACCAGGCAAGCCATCGACTCAAAGTCAAGACCTTGACTAGAAATCGTGACTTTAAATATAGTTCGGGTTCAAATCTGTACAATAAAGACGTAATGGAAAAAAAGAGGATTAAGGAATTAGGTGGGCATGGTAGTGCACATCTACAATCCCAAAATTCGAGGGGCTCGGGCAGGAGGATTGTCATGAGTTTGAGTCCGACGTAGACTACCCAGTGAAATCCAGTGTCAAGAAAGAAGGAAGGGAAGAAAGGGAGGAAAGACAGCAGGAAGGAAGGAAAGAAGGAAGGAAGGAAGAAACGTCTGATTTGGAAATGGAAGTGAGAAGAATATATTAGACCGAGTTATCTGTTGCTTTGATGTCTCTTCATGGCAGGTATTTATTGCTTGGGGATCAGCTGAAATGCTAGACAAATCGCAGCAGGGGATGGAGGAGAGAGAGGTATGGCATGTACTTACTCTGCGACAGCACGGACTGCGGGACACTTTCCCTAACCAAACTTTCCAGGGTACACAGCCGGTGAGGCGCATTTTATGCACTGCAGGCTTTTTATTAAGCTGGCTGCTATAAAAGCTCCTTATCCCTCATGAAAATTACAATAATTAACCACTAACACCTCAACTATGTTTTAAGGCAAATGTCACCCAACACTATTATATAATCGTTCGGATGGGGCTGGGACAGGTCTTTCGGTTTAAGCACTGGCATGACGGGAGGGTTTTTGCACCAATGATTCCTGTAGTGAAAAACACGGCTGTGTTCTTATCAGCCAGGCCTGGGCTGGACTTTAAAGTCAAGCCTCATTAATTCATAATTTAGTATCTCTCTCTTTGTGGCTTTCGGGAGCAGCTGTCTTCTAAAGTCACACTTGTCGATGTTACTAGAACAATGGGCTCCCCCAACCAAGTCAGGTCTTTGACTTTCAGTGTGGTCACCAAATTTTCTCAAGTTCTCTTATCTCCCACTCCCTTATCTCTTCCCTCTTCTCCTCCTCACCTCTCAAAAACATACTGTTGAAAAAAAATGGTGTCTCTTGTGCTACGTTCAGTGGAGAGACTGAAGCACATTGAGGGAAACCTCCTGCTAGTCATCTAATGTGAAGAAGGATGGACAGACAGATCCCTCTGAGAGTTCTGGGTAGAGACTCACCCCCAGATGTCTATATAAAGCTACAGATAGTGGTGTGATCATACATAAAGACACACATGGGTAATCTGAACAACATAAACAAAAACTCATCCTTCGCCATTGGAAAAAAAACAACTTAAAAAACCACAACCTACATAGACAACATAAAGCATTGCCCATAATACTGGGTTTTTCTTAGATGGGAATATTATGTATAGCACAGCTTCCTTTTTTCCCCCCTCCTAGATAGTTTCCAAGTTTGCGTCCTTCAAGAATAACCACCTGGCCCTCTGCCAAATTATAAGCAGAAGTTGAGTGAATCCTGAACCAACGTGATATACAAAAGCATGTAAAAACATATGACATATGTAGAAAAATATATAAAAGAGAATTGATTCCTACGTGCATCAGTGCAGATGAGAACTCGAGTGTACACATTCCATAATACATGTCCTCTTCTCCAGCCAAAAATACCACGAAGACACCCCAGGGCAAGGAGGGAACATGTTTCTATTCCCAATGGCTTTAATAATTGGGAGTCAAAGATGGCACTCCCCTTGTTCTCTATATAATTGCGTTAAAGAGCAGGGTTACCAGGAGAAAAGCAGTGAATACCGAGTAGTGCACAATAGGAGATGGGAAATAGATACAAGAAGCTCCGTCTCCAGGGGCAGTTTTTTCTATTTGCTGGGCTACAGACTCACAGCTGATAATGCAAGTTGTAATTAATATAAAAGCAAGAGACAATATGGGCAGAGCTTGTAGTAGCGGGGCCACGGGAGAGCGCTCCGCTGCTCTCCTTGGCTTCTCATTTGCACAGGGCTTTCCCTAGAAAACACAATCCTGCCAGTGTTTTCTCCCTTGAAAGTTAAAAAAAAATTGATTTAGCACCATCATTGAATTTTGCTAAATCTAGAAAAGAGAACAGAGAGTACAGAAGTCTCTGGGCACAAGAGGCGAATCCTCCGTGTGCAGCTTTTGTTGAGGTTGCAGATAGGCGGCAATTATACTTCAAACCAGAATGGCACTTCTGTGAGGGCCCTGCCTATAGGATAATACTTAATAAGTCCTAGCCAATTGGTCGTGTTTCCTGTATCAAAGTATTCCCCACAGTGCACAGTTCATTCACAGGGTCACTGGGGTAAAATGCGCAAGCGTTTCCAAATAAAACCATAAAAGTCAAATGTCTTGGGCTTGAAGGAAACAGGAGCCACTATTGCCTTTAAGAGTTGACAAAAATAAACTGAGCTCTTGTTTTTAGATGCCATATGAAAAGTATTCTCTGCATGTGGGACCGGGGAGAAGACAGAAGGATAGAATCAGCTCTTGGGGCCACCTCTAACAGGTCATGTGATGGGGAGTGATCGCTCCATTGACGTCCTTTTGGACAGGTCATTTATCTCTTTGGAATTATGAAGTCATACAAGATAATTCCCAAGGTCATGTCCACTTATGTCCATTTTGAAAAGTACTTTAAACATAGCCAACATATTTTTTTCTAAAACCCATATAACTATATAACATAAAACCGAGAAGTATACAGGAAGCATGAAAACACAGTAAAGTCATTTAAGATATGCATTCATAGGTACACAGTAGCAGAAAACACAGTCCAAGGCATGCTCATTAGCTGAAGAGGTACACAGACACATCTGACTTGACACATTTAAACCATGAAAGGAATATATTTGCGTCAATACTTCTAGTTAATATGAAGTTACTTATGTCGTATGGCTTTACAGTCTCTTAAGTTCTGGTTAACAGCATGGACAGAACTCTTTTTAAAAAGATGCAAGCACTCTGCTCCTTGGGTATGCAAGTCCACAAGTTAAAAAACATTCATGGAAGGGCTGGGATAAATGCTGGGACTTCAACTTTTTGACTGTGATGGTGACCAAGAACTCAGGACACCAGTGTGGGCTTTTAGAAGCCAGAGTCTTTAAAAATGTAACTCAGACTGGAGATTGTGCCTCAGCGTTTGCAACATTGCACCAGTCTTTGGGAATTAACTCATAGGCACATATCACACAAGGGCAGCATCCTTTGCAGATGATTACTCCATTGAGTGGTGGACTCTCAAAGACAGAAACACATTTACTCCTCCAGCGAGGGTTTGAAAATGCTTTATATGATTCTGAAGTGTGCCGGAATATCTCCTAGACCAGTCAGTACATAAACAGTCAAGACAATGACGTCAGATAACACCAAGTCTTCTCATAGCATTCCGAATGTCTACGCGACAGTCAAATGTACCTAGGATCCATGTCACCACATTTACACTGAAGACATGCTTGAACTGCACAACCTAAATACCTTAAATGATGTAAATATTCTTGATGAGAAATAAATAGGAATGCTACCAACAAGCAGAAATTTCGGCAGAAACAAATAACAGAAAGCAATGTCTTCTATCAGGGTCCTGAAGAAGGGACCCTGAGTTCCAAAGTAAAACTTCCCAAAATTCGATCCCAGGGGCTTTGAATAAAGCATAGCCTAACACCTAATATCACACCTCAGTGTGAGAAACTAAGAGACAAAGCAATCACTCATGTTATTAATGTTAATATCCAATCTCATTATTCTCCCTTCATCTTCAATAGACCTAGCACTCAAACTCAAACCTCTCCTCGCTGCTGCCATCACATCAAGTTTTTCAAGTAATAATAGATTTTCTCTACCAGTACTTGACCATTTTCTGTCAAGAGCAAGATTCTGGTCGTTCTCTCTGCTGACCTAACCCATTCAAAAAAAAACTGTAACAACATAAATATACTTGACATATTCAGAAACGCAAAACAATAGTAGCATATGTTCATTGAAACTACAGCACAAAAGTGAAAATAAAATGTCATTTTCTTATGATGTCATCAAAGCCAGCCAATTTTAAGGTACCTGCCAATTCATATTAATTCACATAACTATATTTTCTTTACTTATTTCTTTCAAAGCAAATAAAATGGAGGTGTTTGGCATCGTGAACAGGAGTGGCATAACTATATAACCATATGCATTGCAAACAAGTGTAGATAGGAGAATATATTTCAAACAAGTATATTTTGAACATGTAAACTTGATATAAAGATATAGAATAACTTCATTCATAAATATTATGGTGATACATACTTATCTGTACTATATCTAAAAAAGTTGATCTCAAATTATATAAAATAGAAAATTTGGATATTACTTATTTTTTTAGTTTACTTCAACAGTCTAGGAAAAACACAATTGCTTTACGACAGTTTCCAAGTTGAAACTGTAAAAAAAAAATCTTGACATGTTTGTTTTAAACATGATAAATTTGAATGTCTGGGTAACATTAACTGCAGCTGGAAAACACAGTTGAGTTTCCTTTGATTATTATCTATTTTTCCCTCAACAGTATTCTGAAAAATACTATCATAGCCATTTGCTACCTGCAACAGTTATCCTTTGCTATAGTAAGATGATGAGATAAAACACATACTATGATAAAAAAAAAAATAAGCATTCCTCATGAATTGACTTAACACAGTACAGCAACCAAAGTTGCACACTTCCTTTTTTCCTTGATTCCAAACTTCCCCTCATTATTACAAACATTACGTTTGCTAATAACAAATGAACAAACCCAGTATCCTCACTGAGTGTAGAGCATGGAATGCAAGACCCTTATGGGTCTTTTAATGCATCTATGTTGTATCAGAAAACTTATGTGACTTTATAGAAGATGAAATTAGCACAATACCTGGTCATAGTATATAAAAGTCTGATGAGAATACTAGCTTTGAAGATATTTATTCAGTCAATTGCCTTCATTATTTTTGTTTTTAAGTATTTTAATAAGGAAATGGAAAACTATATTGCGCTTAATATCCTGCCCTTGATAGGTCTCTCATTGTTTTTCAATTCGTGGAACTACAAAGTTAGTCTTTCATTTTTTCTTTCACTCTTTCTCCTCGCTCCGTCTTCACACACATAGACACACACACACACACACACACACACACACACACACACATTCACACACGCGCTTGAACGCACAGTGTAGCTTGATACCACTTAATAAGGATAGAGGTGTATGTGTTTTTGGGGTGTCAAACAGCTGTCACAAACTGTCACCTCCACAAGAGAAACCTTGGCACACAATAAATGAAACCACACTCCTTTTTTTTTAGCTGTCATTATTCATAGCCAATAAGTTGAACCGCTCACGGCATCTCATGCGCAAATAAAACCACGACGTAGCTCAGTAGATCAGAATAGTGGGCCAACAGAGAAAACAGGGAAAACAACACGCTGTCTGGGCCCTTCTGAAGTAGCTGATCATCACCCAGCACCAGTGTGCAGCAAATGAGATCCAGCCTGGGGCAAGGCATTAAATATGCATATCAAAGCAAATGAAAAAAAAAATAAACTTGATGACTCAAATGGAGCACATTTATATGCTGAAAATGTCCCCCTTACATCACTTTCAGGTAGGGGTTCTGTGGTCTTTTCCCTCTCTTGTGACTGAGGGGCTGAGGGATGACAAGTTTGTAGGACCCGGTGAAGAGCCTTAGAAGGATGCCCTTTGTCGGGCAGGAGGGGGTGGCCTAGAACAAACGCAGTCAATATGCCCGCGGTACCTAGAAGGCTGCAGAGCTTTCAACGTTTCCTCGCTCGTCCCGCATGAAACAGAAGCATGTGGCAGACCTCTCCATTTCCCACTCAGTATGCTGGTGGAACAAATTATTGCTTCATTTCAAAACAAATAGCAGGGGGCTAAAGCAAAAAATGCTGTAGTTCAGATCTCTAGGAAATAAAAGGCTTTAAATTATGACGCCCAATGAGGTGGCAAGCCCTCGTGGATTCAAAATAAATCAGTTGTCATATTTACTTGATTGGGGGCTTGAAAGGGTAGCAACAAATGCTCCAGTTGACTCTTTTATCCGAAGATGATGATTGTTAAATTACTCAAGCACAGTTCTCTTAGGTACCACCTCCTTCTTGAGTCTGTATTTAAATATTACGATGGCTTCGCAAATTAGCATTGTATATCAGCCAATGCCCTAAACTGCCTAGTTTATCTTATTTCTTCCACATAAACATCAGCACCCCCTAACTCCACACAGCCACCAGAAAAGCCATTGTCAAGAAACTGTTGTAGAAAACCAAGTAGTCATGACCCCACAACATAACAAGAGGGGGGAAAAAAGCTTTTGATGAAGAAGTAACTAGGGACCCTCATGCTCCGAACCAGCAGAGACAGCCCTCGCTGTCCCCACCCCCATAATACAAATGCATACAAAGTCAGAAACAGAAAGGTGATGAAAATAAGTAAAGAGCAAAAATAAGTAAATATTTATGACGTAAACACTCCTCTTGAGCCACAAGAACACACACCGCAGAGACACAGAGAAGCCAAGGAACTTCCAACAGCTGCTAGACCTTTATGATTTCACTTAACACTTACAAGGTACAAAACCCCGGACCACTTCCCCCAGCACCCTGGAAACAGGTAAAGGTAAGGACAAGTGCAGGAGCTTTTAGCAGCACAGCATTGATTCTGTATCAGAACTGGACATCCCACGCTATGGCTTTCTTTCATTATTGGAAACTTGTAGACTGCTGTCTCACGTAGTGCAAAGGTTAACCTTTCAAATCAATGGCAAAAACTTTTGGTAGAGGGAGAGGAGAACTCACAGAAAAGCTATTATTCCTCAGGTGGTTCAATTCACAACCCCCCTTCATACTCAGGAATTTGGGGTGGGGAGTACAAACTGCCTTCAAACCTCAATGCCTGTTTAACTCCTATGGGGTGTTAATATTTCAGCTATGAAATTATCCAGACTACAGCCTGTATTGTTTAGGTTGTGAGTTCAAATGAATGTATAGACACTCTGCTCTCCACCTCCCGGCTCGAGTTCCCAAAATTATACTGCTATTCACACCTACTCTTTAACCTCGCCAACCTTGCCTTCCCTACCAGCCCTGCCAGCTGCAATCCTTCTCCTTGCTTCTTCTTCTTCAGATTGTGAGCATCACTACATATGCTTTTTCTTCCCTCCATCAGATTCACTCGACGAGTTCCAAAATAGGATTAAAAACAGAGAGAATAGAAATCTCCTTTCCTGGCTTGACATCCACGGGCATCTTCTAAGTCACCAACTGTTGAAGTGTTAAAGTGCAATCACTAACCTATGGTTATTCAATCTTAATTCCCTTCAGCTTTCTGTAATACAGTGTTAAAAATTGGTTCATCAAGGTTGTTGTCCTTTATTATAGAGATGCTTCAGGCACTTGGCAATAAGTCCATATTCTGACAATAAGTTTCTATGAGCTAAAAGTCCTCATAATTGTAATGTGTTCATTCACTCTTTTTATTGTGAATACACTGCAAAATTGCCAGGAATTCTCAGAATTGTCTTCTCTGGGAGAGATATAGGCCCCCATTTCCCAGTTCTCTTCTTGCTCTCATCCCCCCCCCACCCCATGTGCCTGCTCCATTCCTTCCTCTCTTGCTAACTGCCTTGTCTCTAGCTATCTCTGATGCCTTGATTACACACAGAAAGAAACCAGGAAAGACAGAAACCATCCTATCAAAAAGAGCATTTGCTAACACCTAAGCCCCAGGTCCAGGAAACTTCACACATTTAAAGCACAAATCAATTCCACCACCTCCTTGGTTCTCTGACTCTCATCATAAATAAGGGCAGGTCCAAGACAGAGGAAATGAAAATAAAGGCCATGGCACTGGTAGTGAGACAGGGAAGGCAAACTCCAAAGGCCACCACACCATTCGAAACCAAAACAAGTGAACTCAATACCACAAGATTTTAGAGACATGCTTTGCCCAGTGGCCTTCAGAGAACGCCACTGGCTCTGCACACTTACGTGGTCGGCGAGATTTGTGGAGGAGCCTGAAAGTTCTTCATGATCTGACTTGGAGCTTCCATCTCTCTCGTCAATCACGAGGTCAATGGGCATTTTCCCCTTCAAGCAGCTGATGTACCGGTGGCAGAAGTTATCACACAGTTCATGGACCTAGGAGGAGGGTCATGGGCGGAGGTTCAGCCCAGATTGTCTTTATACGTTTCATTTTTAAAGAGGAAGACTATTGGGTTGCAGGGTTACATTTGTAAAGAGTAACAATGTGATGCCTTCCGAACTAACTCTAATTAAGGGGTGTCGGGAGCTGAAGGCAAGGAGACAATAGAACAATTGTGGCAAGATAGTATTCGCCAGAGACTCCCCTGAGCAACAAGTTACAAGAAAGAAAGAAACTGGACTGAAAATAACTGGGTTCAGATGAGGATAGCAGAGATGAAAATATGACTTATTATCAACTCGGAAGCATGTAAACCCTAGAACTGGGGGGACACATGTGATTTCATAAGCAAGGTGTTGTGTATGTTTCCTGGGGAAATGACTGATCGACATATCAGTACACAGACACCCCAAAGAGGGCTATTCCTTCTGCTTGCACCCAGTTCGGGAACTCTGGGCCTAGGGTAAGCTGAGCTAATAGAGACACAAGTCGACATTGTGCGCAGCAACACAAACGGTTCCTGCTGTACTTCAAATAATCCTGAATGCCTGGGGGTGGGGGCCTTTAAAAGGCATGGCTGCCCTGATTCCCACATCCTCTGAGTCCCCTGGGTTGAGAAGTCGTCTATAAAGGAGGAAAATAGGAACATGATCAACATCTCCAGATGAGTAATCTTTCATCCGGGAGGCATGTAACATCCCAGTCATCTGGCTGAAAGAATGCGGGGGTCATCAAAAATGGGGACTGTTGTTTCCTGCTTACCTTTTCCAACTCCAGAAGATGAAACCTTAGTACTTGTATTGCTTGTATCATCTAAAAGGGAAATTTAAGAGAATGGAGTTAGGGTTCTGGAACGTGCAAATGTGTGTGTGTGTGTGTGTGTGTGAGAGAGAGAGAGAGAGAGAGAGAGAGAGAGAGAGAGAGAGAGAGAGAGAGAGAAGGGGGGGTATGTTGAGGGAATTGGGCAGAGGAAAAAGAAACCAGCAGGTGGCCGGGCAAAACCCACACATCAAGAAATAGGAAAACCAAATGATTACTGATCGTCTCTGCCTCGCTGAGCACAGAGGTGGGAACTAGGATGAGGGGTGGCCTTAGTATTCATTTCTTCCCCTAGGCTCACGGTGTGCTGCTGGTAAGGCTGCTTTTCTCCCACCAGGACTTCTTATTCCAGCCCAGTCTTCTTTTACTGTCTCCTCCTACCCTCTACCTCAGATCAAATTGGAAATGGAGGAGGTAATAATCGAATAAAACAAGATAATAAGAGTTCTGAAGAGAAGAGAAGAGAAGAGAAGAGAAGAGAAGAGAAGAGAAGAGAAGAGAAGAGAAGAGAGAGGAGAGGAGAGGA